>NC_030677.2:1280990-1581407 GCF_000004195.4 Xenopus tropicalis
GCTGAGTTATACAGGGAACTCTGAGTATCACTCATGTATTATAAGGGATAATGTACCCCCTACTGTAAATGATAAGGATATTAGCAGTCACTGAGGGGTTCTGTGCCCCCCATATAAAGGCACAAGGCTGCAGGCTGAGTTATACAGGGAACTCTGAGTATCACTCATGTATTATAAGGGATAATGTACCCCCTACTGTAAATGATAAGGATATTAGCAGTCACTGAGGGGTTCTGTGCCCCCCATATAAAGGCACAAGGCTGCAGGCTGAGTTATACAGGGAACTCTGAGTATCACTCATGTATTATAAGGGATAATGTACCCCCTACTGTAAATGATAAGGATATTAGCAGTCACTGAGGGGTTCTGTGCCCCCCATATAAAGGCACAAGGCTGCAGGCTGAGTTATACAGGGAACTCTGAGTATCACTCATGTATTATAAGGGATAATGTACCCCCTACTGTAAATGATAAGGATATTAGCAGTCACTGAGGGGTTCTGTGCCCCCCATATAAAGGCACAAGGCTGCAGGCTGAGTTATACAGGGAACTCTGAGTATCACTCATGTATTATAAGGGATAATGTACCCCTTCTGTAAATGATAAGGATATTAGCAGCCACTGAGGGGTTCTGTGCCCCCATATAAAGGCACAAGGCTGCAGGCTGAGTTATACAGGGAACTCTGAGTATCACTCATGTATTATAAGGGGTAATGTACCCCCTACTGTAAATGATAAGGATATTAGCAGCCACTGAGGGGTTCTGTGCCCCCCATATAAAGGCACAAGGCTGCAGGCTGAGTTATACAGGGAACTCTGAGTATCACTCATGTATTATAAGGGATAATGTACCCCCTACTGTAAATGATAAGGATATTAGCAGTCACTGAGGGGTTCTGTGCCCCCCATATAAAGGCACAAGGCTGCAGGCTGAGTTATACAGGGAACTCTGAGTATCACTCATGTATTATAAGGGATAATGTACCCCCTACTGTAAATGATAAGGATATTAGCAGCCACTGAGGGGTTCTGTGCCCCCCATATAAAGGCACAAGGCTGCAGGCTGAGTTATACAGGGAACTCTGAGTATCACTCATGTATTATAAGGGATAATGTACCCCCTACTGTAAATGATAAGGATATTAGCAGCCACTGAGGGGTTCTGTGCCCCCCATATAAAGGCACAAGGCTGCAGGCTGAGTTATACAGGGAACTCTGAGTATCACTCATGTATTATAAGGGATAATGTACCCCCTACTGTAAATGATAAGGATATTAGCAGTCACTGAGGGGTTCTGTGCCCATATAAAGGCACAAGGCTGCAGGCTGAGTTATACAGGGAACTCTGAGTATCACTCATGTATTATAAGGGATAATGTACCCCCTACTGTAAATGATAAGGATATTAGCAGTCACTGAGGGGTTCTGTACCCCCCATATAAAGGCACAAGGCTGCAGGCTGAGTTATACAGGGAACTCTGAGTATCACTCATGTATTATAAGGGATACTGTACCCCCTACTGTAAATGATAAGGATATTAGCAGTCACTGAGGGGTTCTGTGCCCATATAAAGGCACAAGGCTGCAGGCTGAGGTATACAGGGAACTCTGAGTATCACTCATGTATTATAAGGGATACTGTACCCCCTACTGTAAATGATAAGGATATTAGCAGTCACTGAGGGGTTCTGTGCCCATATAAAGGCACAAGGCTGCAGGCTGAGTTATACAGGGAACTCTGAGTATCACTCATGTATTATAAGGGATAATGTACCCCCTACTGTAAATGATAAGGATATTAGCAGTCACTGAGGGGTTCTGTGCCCCCCATATAAAGGCACAAGGTTGCAGGCTGAGTTATACAGGGAACTCTGAGTATCACTCATGTATTATAAGGGATAATGTACCCCCTACTGTAAATGATAAGGATATTAGCAGTCACTGAGGGGTTCTGTGCCCCCCATATAAAGGCACAAGGTTGCAGGCTGAGTTATACAGGGAACTCTGAGTATCACTCATGTATTATAAGGGATAATGTACCCCCTACTGTAAATGATAAGGATATTAGCAGTCACTGAGGGGTTCTGTGCCCCCCATATAAAGGCACAAGGCTGCAGGCTGAGTTATACAGGGAACTCTGAGTATCACTCATGTATTATAAGGGATAATGTACCCCCTACTGTAAACGATAAGGATATTAGCAGTCACTGAGGGGTTCTGTGCCCCCCATATAAAGGCACAAGGTTGCAGGCTGAGTTATACAGGGAACTCTGAGTATCACTCATGTATTATAAGGGATAATGTACCCCCTACTGTAAATGATAAGGATATTAGCAGTCACTGAGGGGTTCTGTGCCCATATAAAGGCACAAGGCTGCAGGCTGAGTTATACAGGGAACTCTGAGTATCACTCATGTATTATAAGGGATAACCTTTATAAGGTTTGTTTCTATCTCAATTTGCTCTAAAACTTGCTAATACAAAGCATTGTTGAAATCCTTTCCCTTTTAAAGCCTAAAAAATAAAATGGCTAGAAATGTGTAGCTGTGTTTTTTGAGCCCTTGTACCAGCCCAAAGCCACCAAAGCTCTATAGAAATAAAGCCCCATGCCCCTGAAGATGCCCACAGTAGCTCTCCATCTTTTGCACAACTACTGCACATGCTCAGGTGTAGGCAATATAAAAATCCCACCTGAGAGCAGATAAAAAGGAGAGAAGTTCCCTTAGTCTTTGCATTGTGTGTCTGTGTGTGTGTGTCTGTGTGTGTGTGTGTCTGTGTGTGTGTGTCTGTGTGTGCCACACTAAGCATGGGCAACAGAAAGAGAACTGTCTGAGGACTTGAGAACCAAAATTGTGGAAAAATATCAATAATCTCAAGGTTACAAGTCCATCTCCAGAGACCTAGATTTGCCTTTGTCCACAGTGCGCAACATTATCAAGAAGTTTGCAACCCAAGGCACTGTAGCTAATCTTCCTGGCCGTGGGCGGAAGAGAAAAATTGATGAAAGGTTGCAACGCAGGACAGTACTGATGGTTGATAAGCTGCCCCAAACATGTTACAAAGAAATTCAAGCTGTCCTGCAGGCTCAGGGAGCATCACTGTCAGCGCCAACTATCCGTCAACATTTAAATTAAATGCTATGGTAGGAGACCCAGGAGGGCCCCACTGCTGACACTGAGACATAACAAACCAAGACTAAAGTTTGCCAAAATGTACTTGAGTAAGCCACAATCCTTCTGGGAAAAAGTCTTGTGGACAGATGAGACCAAGATAGAGCTTTTTGGTAAAGCACATCATTCTACTATTTACCGAAAATGGAATAAGGTCTATAAAGAAGAAAAGAAGAGAACACAGTACCTACAGTGATACAGAGGTTCAATGATGTTTTGGGGTTATTTTGCTGCCTCTGGCACTGGCTGCCTTGAATGTGTGCAAGGCATCATGAAATCTGAGGATTACCAAAGGATTTTGGGTGGCACAGTGTCAGAAAGCTGGGTTTGCCTCCGAGTTCTTGGGTCTTCCAGCAGGAAAATGACCCCAAACATACGCCAAAAAGCACCCAGAAATGGATGGTAACAAAGTGCTGGATAGTTCTGAAGTGGCCAGCAATGGGTCCAGATCTAAATCTCATTGAACATCTGTGGAGAGATCTTAAAATTGCTGTTGGGAAAAGGTGCCCTTCCAATAAGAGAGACCTGGAGCAGTTTGCAAAGGAAGAGTGGTCCAAAATTCTCAGTGAGAGGTGTAAGAAGCTTATTGATGGTTATAGGAAGTGACTGATTTCAGTTATTTTCTCCAAAGGGGGTGCAACCAAATATTAAGTTAAGGGGTGCAAACAAATGGTACAATAAAGTTTGGACATTTTGAACTGTGGGATATTTAAGCATAGCCAGGATGTAGTGAGGTCATCGCTCAGGAGGAAGCCGGAAGTGGCGAAACGCGTCAGCAGTGAGAGAGGACGCAGAGGAGGAGCACTATACAGGGCAGGACTGCTGAATCCAGGAACGACACTGCAGGTTGGGAACAGGGAAAGAAAAAGGAGCAGCCCCCTGATCCATCCCAGTGACTCCTGCGCAGCCTATACTCTGTTTGTGAGTGTATTGGGAAGTTTTATTTATATTAAAGTATTTAGTTTTTACACATCAACTTGCTTTCATTTCAACTAAAAAGGGATAAGTATTCTTTACTAACTTTATCAAAACCATTGTGTTTTTTTGGGTTTTATTTTATTTTTTTTAATTGTTGTTTTTGGAGCTAATTTACAAAGTTTGTGGGATCCATAGGCTTACAGCAGGTTACATTCCCTTGTAATTACCCTCAGCTTGAGGAGGGTGGGGTTTGATTAGTTGACCTTTACAGACTGCATAAATAGAACCACAGGCACTCCAGTGGAGCTTGCTCTGGTGATAGGTGCTCTGTAAGTGATTGCTCTTGAAGTGGGGCTCTGTAAGTGGAGTTATAAACTCAGGAGTTAGTGGGTCTGTAAGTGGAGTTATAAACTCAGGGAGTTAGTGGTGGCTCTGTAAGTGGAGTTATAAACTCAGGAGTTAGTGGGTCTGTAAGTGGAGTTATAAACTCAGGGAGTTAAACACTAAGGGAGTTAAAAACAAGGTAAAACAAGGTATTTACTACAAGTCCTTACACCTTTTTTTGTTTAACTGTTCTTGTAACTGGGAGTATGAGTTGTAGCAACATTGAAGGTCTGACACAGTGCACAGCCTGCCACATGTATGCAGTTGTGGAACAACAGTTCCAAAGTGCCACCTCTGTTGTGGATGTGAGCGAATTGCCACTTTAGAGGCTCGCGTTAGAGTCCTAGAGGAACACGTTGCAACACTGCGTTCAATCAACAATCTTGAGAGGGGTCTCTTGTTAACTGAACAAGAACTAGTGGGGTCAGATAGTAGGGGGGGAGGGGAGCAGCAAAAGGATGATAGGGCAGTAAGCTGGGTGACAGTTAGAAAATCTAGTGTGGGGAAAAGGAAAAGGGAGGCTGCTCCAGGGTTTGCACATCCCAACAGATTTGCCAGATTGTGTGAAGAAGATGGGAGTGTGAACTCTGGATTGGCGGTTCTAGGTGAGGCTGATCTCTCTAACAGCCGGGAGAGCAGTTTCTCTAGTAGTGGTGGGGAGGAGAGCAGAGCTAGGCCTAAACAGATGGTGGTTATAGGGGATTCGATCATTAGGAAAGTGGACAGGGTAATCTGTCAAGCGGATCGCTTCAACCGGACAGTTTGCTGTCTTCCTGGTGCCAGGGTTCGGCATGTGGTTGATCGGGTTGACACATTATTGGGAGGGGCTGGGCATGACCCGGCTGTCTTGGTACATATCGGTACTAACGACAAAATGAACGGTAGGTGGGGGACTTTAAAGAGTGAGTTCAGGGATCTAGGCTCTAAGATTAGGCAAAGGTCGTCCAATGTCATTTTTTTGGAAATTTTGCCGGTGCCACGTGCAAGTTTAGGGAGACAGCGGGAGCTTAGGGAGCTAAATGCGTGGCTAAAGTCTTGGTGTAGGAAGGAAGGGTTTGGGTTCCTAGAGCACTGGGCTGACTTTTCCTTGGGGTACAATCTATACAGCCCTGACGGATTGCACCTCAATGGAAGGGGGTCTGCTGTGCTAGGGGAGAGAATGGTTAAGAGGTTGGAGGAGTGTTTAAACTAGACAAGGGGGGGTGGGTGAGCTAGAATTCCATGGGAAAATTAGTGTAGATGGGGTAGGGGGACTAGCAAAGGGTTGTGGGGGAGGAGTGAGGGGGGCATATAGTTTATCAGATAAGGAGCTTCCGTTACAAGGAAAGCAGTCTCATAATTGCCTTAGCTCTAATTCTCCCTTAGCTAATGTAAACATCAGAGGGAGAAGTAATAATCTCCGCTGCATGCTGGCTAATGCGCGTAGCTTGTCGGGTAAATTAGGGGAGCTGCAAGCTATTGCATGTATTGAAAACTATGATTTAATTGGTATCACTGAGACCTGGTGGGATGATAAATGTGACTGGGCTGTGAATTTAAATGGTTATACACTTTTTAGGAGGGACAGAGAGATTAAAAAGGGTGGAGGGGTTTGTCTTTATGTAAAGTCGGATTTAAAGCCGTGTAATAAAGACATTACCAATGAAAACGTCGAATCTCTTTGGGTAGAAATTTCAGTAGGGCTGAAGGTCACAAAGAAAATGATCATTGGTGTATGCTATAAACCACCCCGTATAGATGAGGGGGATGAGGCCCAGCTATTGTTGCAAATGGAGGAGGCTTCAAAACTGGGTCAAGTTGTTGTTATGGGGGACTTTAATTATCCGGCACTGACTGGAGTAATGGGGTGGCTAAGTCAGAAACAGCTAGTAGGTTTGTAAATATGCTAAATGACAACTTTTTATTTCAGGCAGTTCAAGAACCCACTAGGAATGACTCTATTTTGGACCTGGTAATATCTAATAATAATGAACTTATCTCTAACATTTGTGTGTGGGGGGGGGGGGGGCATTTGGGGAACAGTGATCCCAACATGGTCTCCTTTGAGATAATGCTGCAGAGACAGCTCTATAAGGGAGTAACTAAATGCTCAATGTTAGCCGTGCAGACTTTGCCAGTTTAAGGGCATCTCTGCAATGTGTCAACTGGGAAAGGCTTTTCATGGGGTTAGACACAGAAGGAAAATGGAACATCTTTAAAACATTGCTTTGCAAGTATACACAACAGTATATTCCCCTTGTAAGTAAGGAGAGGCATCGCAAAGCAAAACCCTTATGGCTGAATAAAAGTGTTATTGTCGAGGTTGGTAAGAAAAAAACATGCTTTTAGGGCATTCAAGTTAGCTGGGACAGCAGGGACTTTCATCAGGTACAAGGGGGCAAATAAAGCAGCAAAAAAGCTATCAGGCAGCTAAAATAGAGATGGAAAGGGATATTGCAGCTAGGAGTAAAAAGAATCCAAAATAATTTTTTAATTATGTGAATAGTAAAAAAATGAAGCAAGAAGGGGTGGGAACTTTATTATCACGGGGGGGTACGTTGGTTGATGAGAACGGGGAAAAAGCTGAAATTTTGAACTCTTATTTTTCATCTGTCTATACATCTGAGGAGCCAGATAATGAAGGCTTCCCTTTTAATATGCCCAGTTCTAGTAATTTAGCTACTGACGCATGGGTCACTCGGGAGGAAATTCAAAAGAGACTTGAACATGTAAAGGTAAACAAAGGTCCAGGGCCGGATGGGATTCATCCCAGGGTATTAAATGAGCTGAGCGCTGTGATTGCCAAACCTCTTCACTTAATTTTTCAGGATTCGTTGAGGTTTGGCATTGCAGAGCGATTTGACAAAATTAGAAAACTGGGCAGCAAACTGGGAAATGAGGTTCAATGTTGATATGTGCAAAGTTATGCATTTTGGTAGAAATAATATAAACGCAAACTATCTACTGAATGGTAGTGTGTTGGGGGATCCTTAATGGAGAAGGATCTGGGGGTTTTTATTGATAACAAGTTGTCTAATGCCAGGCAGTGTCATTCTGTGGCTACTAGAGCAAATAAAGTGCTGTCTTGTATAAAAAGGGCATTGACTCAAGGGATGAGAACATAATTTTGCCCCTTTATAGGTCCCTGGTAAGGCCTCACCTTGAGTATGGGGGGCAGTTACAGTGAGTATGGGGGGCAGTTACAGTGAGTATGGGGGGCAGTTTTGGGCTCCAGTCCTTAAGAAGGATTTTAATGAGCTGGAGAAAGTGCAGAGACGTGCAACTAAACTGGTTAAGGGGATGGAAGGGTTAAACTATGAAGTTAGACTGTCAGGGTTGAGGTTGTTTTCTCTGGAAAAGAGGCGCTTGCGAGGGGACATGATTACTCTGTACAAGTACATTAGAGGGGATTATAGGCAGTTGGGGGATGTTCTTTTTTCCCATAAAAACAATCAACGCACCAGAGGTCACCCCTATAGATTAGAGGAAAGGAGCTTCCATTTGAAGCAGCGTAGGTGGTTTTTCACGGTGAGGGCAGTGAGGTTGGGGAACGCCCTTCCTAGTGATGGGGTAATGGCAGACTCTGTTAATGCCTATAAGAGGGGCCTGGATGAGTTCTTGATCAATCAGAATATCCAAGGCTATTGTGATACTAATATCTACAGTTAGTATTACTGGTTGTATATATATATAGTTTATGTATGTGAGTGTATAGATTGGTAGGTGTGGGTTAAGTGTGCTGGGTTTACTTGGATGGGTTGAACTTGATGGACACTGGTCTTTTTTCAACCCTATGTAACTATGTAACTATGTAACATATGCGTATGCATTTATCCCACAGTAAGTGCACAGAAGGGGAAGGGAAACAGAAAGGTCGTGGAATTAACCTAAAGTTGCTAAAGTTGGAAATGTACCTATGTGAAATGGTTCCTAATACTGCCTGAAATTAAGAGGTGGGAAAGCAGAGAGTCGAGAGCTACGAGCGAACCAATTGGATGCCATATAAACCCAAGGGGGTCTGTAAGTAGATTGGCAATTGGAAAGGGATATCACAACTGGGCACAAAAGGGGGATATAAGTAAAAGTTATCACTGGTGTTAAAAAGCACATGGGAGTGCACATTGTGAAGTAATAACAGTATTACACTATATATTTTTTTTCTCTCTTTTTTTTTTTTCTTTCTTTCTTCTTTTCCTCATAAGACCTTATCGCTAAGTCTAAACAGAAGAGGGCACTTTGGAGTATTTTATTGAACCATTAAGTTAAGGGGGCCAATCATTTTGTCCAGCTAATTTTTGTTCTGTTCCAATACACACAAAGGGAATAAACATGTGTTACTGCAATACTTTTCTGTGAGAAATACTTGACTTTCTGGAAAAATTTCTGGGGTGCCAACAAACTTGGCCATGACTGTATGTAGAATTCTTATTGGTGAATTGGTTTCCATGTGGTATAATGTTTTTCATCACCTTCTATAGAGAACTAGGGGCACAGTGGGACAGCTTTTAAACTGGGTTTAGTGTCCCTTTAAAAGAGATCTAAAGTCTAAAATAGAATATAATTAGAAATGCTGTATTTTGTACACAGAACATAAACATTCAGAACTTACTGAACCCGGCCAGAGGCTGAGAAGCCTAATTAAAGTAAAAATGTAGGCATTCAAAGTTTTCCACATGGGGCCACCATGTTGTTACTTTATTAGACCATCTTTTTGAAACCGAGGGCTTGCACATGCTCAGTTTGCTCTGGGCTGCTGTTGGGAGGCGGAGCTTAGGGATCGTAGTAAATAATCAAAACAAACTCATAACATCTGCCATAGAAGCTGATACAGCAAAGCTGATTAATAATTAGAATCATAATATGCAGACTGCACTGGTTCCTGTGTTGCCCTGTAATGTAATGTGGGGTTTAGAGTTTTTGCATTGTTTAATGAAACATTTCCCAGCTCTCCAGAGCCAGTGGCTGCATTAATATGCAAAAGAATCCCCCAATGAGAATCCCAGCTGATGTGAGTAAATCCGGCTCCCTGTTCTCTGTTCCTGCAATTGGAGTTGGGAGCAATAAGCACAGTTTCCCAGCACTGAACAAGTCTGTCCCTTTATCCCCATGTCTGATTCCTGTGCCATATAATGACGGGAAAATGCCATAATTATCTCTATATATAAGATAATATTTAAATGACTGACATATAGTGGTTGAAATGTTATTAGCATTCTCATTGGTCAATTCTCTTGCATCTATAATTTTTTTTCTTCAACCTCTATAGAGAACTAGGGATTCCCATAAATGATACTGGCAAATTTATCCTATTGGCATAGCAGCATAGGTGTATCATTTATACAGGTACATATAAACTAGTGCTGCCCTTTCATTGTATTACAGTAATCTATATAAGTACTTTCCTCATTCTAGAAGGCAATTGTTGCATTTTCTAAACCAAAGATGCTTACTATAGAATTTATTTTAACTTGAGAGTTATATACAAGACTTTTCAAGGGAAGGGTTTGCTGAGCAGACTGGGGGTGCCGAGCAGACTGGGCATGGGCGTCCACAGAAGGGGGCAAGAGGGGGCACTTGCCCCCCCCTGGAAAAGTAGCAAAAAAAACCAAACCTTACTCCTTTCTGCACTGTCCCCTCAAGCCCGTTTTGCTGTGCTCCGATTGGATCTTTCTTCTTGTGGATTCTCCAATCAGAGCACAGCTTCCTTGACAGACAGTAAAATTGACCAATCAGAGCACAGATGCACACAGGGATCGGGAGATTTTGCAAACTGGAAACAGAAATGAAGACTGAAAAGTAGAATCTGCAGCTGTAACTTTACCTAAGAACCAACTCTCAACTTTTGCTGCAGATTTCATCCCACAGGCACTATACCCAGGCACTATACACAGGCACTATACCCAGGTACTATACCCAGGTACTATACCCAGGCACTATACCCAGGTACTATACCCAGGTACTATACCCAGGTACTATACCCAGGCACTATACACAGGCACTATACACAGGCACTATACCCAGGTACTATACCCAGGCACTATACACAGGCACTATACACAGGCACTATACCCAGGCACTATACCCAGGTACTATACCCAGGCACTATACACAGGCACTATACACAGGCACTATACCCAGGCACTATACACAGGTACTATACACAGGCACTATACCCAGGCACTATACCCAGGCACTATACCCAGGTACTATACCCAGGTACTATACCCAGGTACTATACCCAGGTACTATACACAGGTACTATACATAGGTACTATACACAGGCACTATACCCAGGCACTATACCCAGGCACTATACCCAGGTACTATACCCAGGTACTATACACAGGTACTATACACAGGCACTATACCCAGGCACTATACCCAGGCACTATACCCAGGTACTATACCCAGGCACTATACCCAGGCACTATACCCAGGCACTATACCCAGGCACTATACCCAGGCACTATACACAGGCACTATACACAGGCACTATACCCAGGCACTATACACAGGTACTATACACAGGCACTATACCCAGGCACTATACCCAGGCACTATACCCAGGCACTATACCCAGGCACTATACCCAGGCACTATACACAGGTACTATACACAGGTACTATACCCAGGCACTATACACAGGTACTATACACAGGCACTATACACAGGCACTATACCCAGGTACTATACTCAGGTACTATACACAGGTACTATACCCAGGCACTATACCCAGGCACTATACCCAGGCACTATACCCAGGCACTATACCCAGGCACTATACCCAGGTACTATACCCAGGTACTATACACAGGCACTATACCCAGGCACTATACCCAGGTACTATACACAGGTACTATACCCAGGCACTATACCCAGGCACTATACCCAGGCACTATACCCAGGTACTATACCCAGGTACTATACCCAGGTACTATACCCAGGTACTATACACAGGCACTATACCCAGGCACTATACCCAGGTACTATACACAGGTACTATACACAGGCACTATACCCAGGCACTATACACAGGTACTATACCCAGGCACTATACCCAGGCACTATACCCAGGCACTATACCCAGGCACTATACCCAGGCACTATACACAGGCACTATACACAGGCACTATACCCAGGCACTATACACAGGTACTATACACAGGTACTATACCCAGGTACTATACCCAGGCACTATACCCAGGCACTATACACAGGCACTATACCCAGGCACTATACGCAGGCACTATACGCAGGCACTATACCCAGGCACTATACCCAGGCACTATACCCAGGCCATACCCAGGCACTATACCAGGCACTATACCAGGCACTATACCCAGGCACTATACACAGGCACTATACCCAGGCACTATACCCAGGCACTATACACAGGCACTATACCCAGGCACTATACCCAGGCACTATACCCAGGCACTATACCCAGGCACTATACCCAGGCACTATACCCAGGCACTATACCCAGGCACTATACCCAGGCACTATACCCAGGCACTATACACAGGCACTATACCCAGGCACTATACCCAGGTACTATACCCAGGCACTATACACAGGTACTATACCCAGGCACTATACCCAGGCACTATACACAGGTACTATACGCAGGCACTATACCCAGGCACTATACACAGGTACTATACACAGGTACTATACCCAGGCACTATACACAGGTACTATACACAGGTACTATACACAGGCACTATACCCAGGCACTATACCCAGGCACTATACGCAGGCACTATACACAGGTACTATACACAGGCACTATACCCAGGCACTATACACAGGCACTATACCCAGGCACTATACCCAGGCACTATACACAGGTACTATACGCAGGCACTATACCCAGGCACTATACACAGGTACTATACACAGGCACTATACACAGGTACTATACACAGGTACTATACCCAGGCACTATACACAGGTACTATACACAGGTACTATACACAGGCACTATACCCAGGCACTATACACAGGTACTATACACAGGTACTATACACAGGCACTATACCCAGGCACTATACCCAGGCACTATACGCAGGCACTATACACAGGTACTATACCCAGGCACTATACCCAGGCACTATACACAGGTACTATACACAGGTACTATACACAGGCACTATACCCAGGCACTATACCCAGGTACTATACACAGGCACTATACCCAGGCACTATACCCAGGCACTATACGCAGGCACTATACACAGGTACTATACACAGGCACTATACACAGGTACTATACCCAGGCACTATACACAGGTACTATACACAGGTACTATACACAGGTACTATACACAGGTACTATACACAGGCACTATACACAGGTACTATACAGTTCTAAAGAATCACTAGCTGACATTAAATTGTTTTTTGCCTGACCTGACATCTATAATAATTTATAATCTATCCCCTACCCTAACACATGGAGGGTAAGTTAACTCTTTCCCCCTGAAAAAGCTCATTGTGTGTTTATATATTTGTTGTTGTTTTTTGCACTTACTATTTTTTGTCATTGTTTTGTTCATTTATAGTAAGTTACAGTGGAGCCAATGTTGTGTATCAGTGCCAGTGTTATAGTGCCAGGGCCTGAATATCTGCCATCAGTACCCACTGCTTCTCACTGTATATAATGTGCTGGGTTTGTAAATACGGACTGCGTCTCACTGTATATAATGTGCTGGGTTTGTAAATAAGGACTGCGTCTCACTGTATATAATGGGGAGTCAGTACCCACTGCCTTTCTTGCTATAAAACTAACATAAACACATCTAAAGGGGTGGTTCACTTTTAAGTTAACCTTTAGTATGTTATAAAATGGCCTATTCCTAGCAACTTTGCAATTGGTCTTCCTAATTAATTTTTTTGAATAATTTGCCTCTCTTCTGCCTCTATACAGATTTCAAATGGGGGCCAAAAAATATGGCTCTGTGAGGCTACAATTTTATTAGTATTATAATTTTGTATTACTTATTTTTCCAAGTAGGCCCCTTAACTATTCATATTCCCATCTCTTGTTTAAACCACTACCTGGTTGCTAGGGTAAATAAGACCCTAGCAACCAGATAGCTGCTGAAATACCAAATGGAGAGCTGCTGAACAAAAAGCTAAATAACTGAAAAACCATTAAAAATAAAAGTGAATTCGAATGCGAACTACCCCTTTAAGCTAACTGATCCCAAACACAAATGTTTGCAGAACCCCTAACAGAAGTGCGCGTATAAATACTTTTACATCCTAAACATTTTTGGGTAAAAAAAAAAAGCACCCCCCGCACTTTTGTACAGTATCCCTGGGAGTCAGTGGGAACGGCAAGAGGTAGTTGGGAGGTTATCTTTTTATGCCAGCAGCGAATCCACTAAGTGTCACATTAGCTATAGGTCAGTCTGTGTATGGGCCATCTTTAGCCTCCCCTAGTATCATCCTGCAAAAAAAAAAAAAAAAATATATATATATATATATTTATATTTTTTTTTGTCTGTTGCAGGATGATACTAGCTTACTTGCCCCCCCTTGGAAAATTTTCTGCGGACGCCCATGAGACTGGGGGTGCCATACAGACTGGGGGGTGCCATACAGCCTGGGGGGTGCCATACAGCCTGGGGGTGCCATACAGACTGGGGGTGCCATACACAGCCTGTTTATAATAGTGAGACACAAACTCTGAGCTCAGTGTCAGTCACTTTGCAAATCAGCATGCCTGGGAAGGAACATAGTGTTTGTGCAGAGGTTCCCCTGTACATGTTGTTCTGCCTATACACCTACTGGCACAGTTTGGCCTCTCCCCGTGTGTAATGCACACACACCCCCATGCAACTGCTTCATAAACACTTTGACAGAAGTTATTGGTTAGTATACTTATAACTAAAACAATAATGCTCTCTACATTGGGAATAGGGATGGTTATAAGTTGATATGTAACAGAACAAACAGAAAAGCCTTTGCAACGGGATAATTTGTTCCCAGAGGGACTATTTTATATAAGTAAAGTGTTTGAATCTTGTGCCATAGCTTGTGTTCTCTATATAATAACCAGTCAGTGCATGAATCTCTATTGATTTGCTTTGGGCACAACAAGTTTTTTTATTGTTATTTTTGTTTATGTTATGTGAGAGGGGTATATGGTTTTTTCACTCTGTGGTATATAAGTCATAAAATCAACCTATTAAATATAATTTGGTTTTAACTGCATTATTTTTCATACATTGATAGTTTCCTTGAAAGGCAATACAGTGAATACTGTATCAGATTACAGAGATCATGTAGTATAAAGCCAAGTCATACATGTAGGTAAAATTAAAGGGGGAGAGAGAACAAGAGGGGTAGAGAAATGGAAAGGGGTCCAAACAATAACAATACTAATACTGTTTCCCAGGAGAGCTTATTAAGTTATATAGATTGCCCTTATGCTAGCTCATGTATTAGTTTGGGTGAAGTAATGCCCCTAGTTGCATGGATCTGCTCGTATAGGGTGTATAATTTTGGGAGATGAAATAGCTCCACTTCAACCATATTTTATCATGTTGTGGAACTGTCCCCCTATGTCTTGCTGTCATTTCTTCCATCATTTTCATATCTCATAGACAAGAGATAATTTGCTGTTTTAGTAGCTGTGGTGGTATAGTTTTCCCCACCTAGAGAGATCACTTTCCAGCTGCAAAATTTGGCTTGTTCTTATTTTTCTCCTGTGAGATGTGGTTGAGGCAAAATGGCCTCCGAGAACTGCTTTATTGGCTTCCCAAAGGGTGGCTATATTGTCTATAGAGTTTTTGTTAATTGCAAAATATTCAGTAATACTTTCCAAGGCTTTTTTGCTAGCATTGGGGTCATTCAAAAGTGCCTCATTTAGTTGCCGGTGTGGCGATCTCTTAGATTGGTGTGTGATTTCAATCTCAAATATTAATGCCATGATCTGTCCATGTAATAGGGTGGATAGAAGTGGCAGTAAAGTGCAGGAGATCGAGGGATATTAAAAAATAACCAAGTCTATTATAAAGATTGCGCCTAGCCAAAAAGAAAGTGTAGGTTTTTTCGTTGGGGTGATGTATTCTGCAGATATCTCTGAGATCTAGTTTGGGCACTAATTTTTGAGTGCTCTGAGATTTCTTTATTTATTGGTGGAAGGGACCAATCTTTAAGCTCAGAGAGTACCAGATTAAAGTCTCCTCCTATGATAGTGGGTGTTTGATAGTCACCTCTACCTTTAGTTAATTTGGAGTGAATCAATTTTAATTGTCCTTTGTTTGGAGCATAAATGTTCATAATTGTTAGGGGCTTGGCTCTTAAAGTTCCCTCAAGGATCAAATATCTTCCCCCTGGTCTGCGGTAACTTTGGAGACCTGGTATGGGCAGTTCTTGTGTATCATAATTAAAACTTCCACTTTCTTGAGATCTGCTGATACTTGAAACACCTTGGGATATAAGTTGGACATTAAAGGGACACTAAACCCAACCGTAAAGCTGTCCCACTGCGCCCCCTAGTTCTCTATAGAAGTTGATGAAAAACTTAATTACACATGGAAACCAATTCACCAATGAGAATTCTACTGACTGAAAACTTCATTAAAGATGCAAGAGAAGTGACCAATAAAAATGCTGATTCCCAGCACTGTGTCAGGCATCTTGCTGGTACCTTACATATACAGTTACATTTATCATTATTTCCCCTTCATTATATGGCACAGGAATCAGACATGGGGATATAAAAGATCTTTTGTAAGAATGGCAACATCGTGCGTGCCTGCTCTCTGGCTCTGTGTTTCCCCATGTTTAGGATGATATGCCACATCTGCTAAATCACCCGGTGTGAAAAATAAGGCAGTGAGAAGCGGATTATTGGGTTAATTAATCCCTCTGACACGGAGCTCCTTTAGGTGTGTCTGCTTTACTCCATGCCGCACATACGCCCCCAGTACCCAGTTTTTTAGGGAGCAGCCAGACAGGACTGTGATTGGTTGGCATGTATGCATGTTTAATAGGGAACAGGCAGAGACTAGAGCAAGCATAGGAAAGAAGAATATTGTGAGTGGATCCCTAAGCTCAGTGACATCAGCCAAGAGCAGACTGAGCATGTGCAGTAGTTGGGCAAAAGATGGAGAGCTACTGTGGGCATCTTCAGGGGCATGGGGCTTTATTTCTATAGAGCTTTGGGGATGTTGGGCTGGTACAAGGGCTCAAAACACATAGCTAAACATTTCTAAGTATATTCTTTTTTAGGCTTTAATGTTTTTATCTGAAATATTGTTTTACTAAGTCATGTTTTTCTCTCACCTGGGAATATCCATAGAGAGTCAGTATCTGGGCTATGGGTACAGTTGTCTCTGAGGTGAGATCCCCAATAAACCCAGCAATGTTTCTCTTTCCCACACAGGAGTAATTGGGAACCGGCTCCCTGGTACCAGATAATATCTGTAATACGCTCCTCACAGCCTTCCGGGGGTCCCCACAGGAATCGGATATATGGTACCCCAGGGTCAGGTTGGGTAACCGGGCCGGATCCTTGTTAGTTTGCTCAATGGCATAGCGAAAATCCATTAAGAACTTTACATATTCTTCAACTGGACTAGAAAAAAAATAAAGATGCTGAGATAATATCGAAAACAACATATTCTTAAAGGACAACTAAAGCCTAAAAAAGAATATGGCTAGAAATGTTTAGCTATGTGTTTTGGGCCCTTGTATCAGCCCAACATCCCCAAAGCTCTATAGAAATAAAGATTCATGCCCCTGAAGATGCCCACAGTAGCTCTCCATCTTTTGCCCAACTACTGCACATGCTCAGTCTGCTCTTGGCTGATGTCAGTGACCTGAGCTTAGGGATCCACTCACAATATTTTTCTTTCCCCTGCCTGCTTGGTCTGGTCACTATTAAACATGCATACTAGCCAACCAATCACAGTGCTGTCTGGCTGCTCTCTTAAAAACTAAAGGCCTTTTGAGCTTGGGGCGAGACTTTAGCTGAATCCTTAGTGGGGCTTCTCTTTCCCCCTTGTAATGATTCCAAATACTGAGCTGTGTAACAAATATAAGTTACAGAGGTTGGAAACAGAGGCAGAAGCTGTGACAAAAGTTCCAGTCACTTTGCTGTTACAAACAGCCCCTCTGGGAATAAACTGCCCCATTGTAAAGGTTTCTCTGTATGTAACACAGTGACTGTATCTGCCCCTTACACTCCCCCCCCAGGGCTAAGGTACAGAATATTACTAGCTTTAGCTCTGGGGCTGGCTTGCTTTTTTTGTTTTTGTTTTTTGCTTTTATATACAACCACACAACAGACCAATAACTTCTGTCAAAGTGTTTATGAAGCAGTTGCATGGGGGTGTGTGTGCATTACACACGGGGAGAGGCCAAACTGTGCCAGTAGGTGTATAGGCAGAACAACATGTACAGGGGAACCTCTGCACAAACACTATGTTCCTTCCCAGGCATGCTGATTTGCAAAGTGACTGACACTGAGCTCAGAGTTTGTGTCTCACTATTATAAACAGGCTGTGTATGGAACCCCCAGTCTGTATGGCACCCCCAGTCTGTATGGCACCCCCAGTCTGTATGGCACCCCCAGTCTGTATGGCACCCCCAGTCTGTATGGCACCCCCAGTCTGTATGGCACCCCCAGGCTGCATGGCACCCCCAGTCTGCTCGGCAAACCTTTGCTTTGGTCAGTGTAATGTGAGTATAAGAGAAAGTCATTTGTAGAAGGATAGAATTCAGAATGTGTTTATATTAGAAAAAGCCCCAATTATCTCCTGAGCTGATATTTTGGGGGATGGGGATATGGGAATATTTTGGAGTCTGTTATAAACAAGTTATGTCTAAATACTGAGCTAAAGCTTGTTTGTATTGATATCCTGTAATACAATGTGTATAATAGGGCAGCACTAGTTTATATGTACCTGTACCCATGATGCACCTGTGTCTCTGTGTGACTGTAGTTCCATAGGAAACAGCCAGACAGGGCTGTGATTGGTTAGTGTGTATGTATGATTAATAGTGAGTAGGCAGTGACTAGAGGGAGAAGGCAGAGGGATACAGATATAGCATAGAAATGAAAACAAATAATTATAATGCATAAGAAATTTTTTTCATTTTGCCTAAAATATAATAAAAGTAATTTTTTTTAATTTAAATTCCCCTTAAGCATTCTGAGTTGCTAATCATTAACCAAACCAGCTACACTCACTGCCAACCTCACTGTGAGGAACCCCCTACCCAACATCCCCCGGCAGGGCATTCCCCAACCCCCTCACTGCCCTCACCGTGAGGAACCCCCTACCCAACATCCCCCGGCAGGGCATTCCCCAACCCCCTCACTGCCCTCACCATGAGGAACCCCCTACCCAACATCCCCCGGCAGGGCATTCCCCAACCCCCTCACTGCCCTCACCGTGAGGAACCCCCTACCCAACATCCCCCGGCAGGGCATTCCCCAACCTCACTGCCCTCACCGTGTGGAACCCCCTACCCAACATCCCCCGGCAGGGCATTCCCCAACCTCACTGCCCTCACCGTGAGGAACCCCCTACCCAACATCCCCTGGCAGGGCATTCCCCAACCCCCTCACTGCCCTCACCGTGAGGAACCCCCTGCCCAACATCCCCCGGCAGGGCATTCCCCAACCCCCTCACTGCCCTCACCGTGAGGAACCCCCTGCCCAACATCCCCCGGCAGGGCATTCCCCAACCTCACTGCCCTCACTATGATGAACCCCCTACCCAACATACCCCGGCAGGGCATTCCCCAACCCCCTCACTGCCCTCACCGTGAGGAACCCCCCTACCCAACATTCCCCGGCAGGGCATTCCCCAACCCCCTCACTGCCCTCACCGTGAGGAACCCCCTGCCCAACATCCCCCGGCAGGGCATTCCCCAACCCCCTCACTGCCCTCACCCTGAGGAACCCCCTACCCAACATCCCCCGGCAGGGCATTCCCCAACCCCCTCACTGCCCTCACCGTGAGGAACCCCCTGCCCAACATCCCCCGGCAGGGCATTCCCCAACCCCCTCACTGCCCTCACCATGAGGAACCCCCTGCCCAACATCCCCCAGCAGGGCATTCCCCAACTGCCTCACTGCCCTCACCGTGAGGAACCCCCTGCCCAACATCCCCCGGCAGGGCATTCCCCAACCCCCTCACTGCCCTCACCATGAGGAACCCCCTGCCCAACATCCCCCAGCAGGGCATTCCCCAACCCCCTCACTGCCCTCACCGTGAGGAACCCCCTGCCCAACATCCCCCGGCAGGGCATTCCCCAACCCCCTCACTGCCCTCACCGTGAGGAACCCCCTGCCCAACATCCCCCAGCAGGGCATTCCCCAACTGCCTCACTGCCCTCACCGTGAGGAACCCCCTACCCAACATCCCCCGGCAGGGCATTCCCCAACCCCCTCACTGCCCTCACTGTGAGGAACCCCCTACCCAACATCCCCCGGCAGGGCATTCCCCAACCCCCTCACTGCCCTCACTGTGAGGAACCATCTACCCAACATCCCCCGGCAGGGCATTCCCCAACCCCCTCACTGCCCTCACCGTGAGGAACCCCCTACCCAACATCCCCCAGCAGGGCATTCCCCAACCCCCTCACTGCCGTCACCGTGAGGAACCCCCTACCCAACATCCCCCAGCAGGGCATTCCCCAACCCCCTCACTGCCCTCACTGTGAGGAACCATCTACCCAACATCCCCCGGCAGGGCATTCCCCAACCCCCTCACTGCCCTCACCGTGAGGAACCCAACATCCCTTTCCAAAAATATATGGCTTTCTGGGGTGAGTGTACTTTTTACTAGCTTTATCCCACGTATGGGGGTATGTTCCCATTGGGGCCCCTACATGCCACATATTTAGGTAATCCTTTACATATTGGGCATCAAACTGTTCAGTGGACCCCTGGCGTTCATATTTAGGGTGTTTTATCTTGGTACCTAATGCTATGTGGGAGATAAGATCTGCAAAGTGGAAGTTTTGAGGGGATTTTTGGAAATGTCATCAAAATTGCCAGCTTTAGGAAAGCTTTGCAGCTTGGTTCTTTGGAGTAGAAAGACATGGGTACCCATTTTAGATTCGGGGGAATGTGTACTTTCCAAAAATATATGACTTTCTGGGGTGAACATACTTTTAACAAGCTTTATCCCACATATAATGATGTAAATGTGTTGATTTTGCAGGAGCTGAAATGACAGAAATGATAGATCATATGGGGGTATGTTCACATTGGGGCCCCTACATGCCACATACTTAGGTAAACCTATACATATTGGGCATCAAACTGTTCAGGGGACCCCTGGTGTTCATATTTAGGGTGTTTTATTTGGTTACTTTATGACCTGTAGGAGATAAGATACTATAGACTGGAAGCTTTGAAGCGATTTTTTTAAAACTTCACAAATTTTGATAAAAACCTATAATTTTAGGAAAGCATTGTGACTTGATAGTTTAGTGTAGACAGACAATTGTGCCTATTCTGTATTCCCCAGAATCAGTTCTTTCTAAAAATGTATAATTTTCTTGGATAAACCTTCTGTTAGTGGAATTTGTGACCTTGAAATCTATAGTATGCAGCTTTCTGGAGCAGTGCTTTGGGAATTTGGTAGGGTACTGCCGGGAGTTTGTGACCTATACAAGTGAGAAATCTCCATAAAACTATATATATTTGGTATTGGCACGTTCAGGAGACATGGGACTTTCCAAATCAGTTGTATTTTTGTGCATAAAATATTTTTTGTTTCTGGTATGTGTGTTTATATTATGAAAAATATTATTTTTTAAAAATTTTTTTAGACATTTAGAAGCCTATATCTTGTTACAGAATTTGAATTACACCAAAATTCTACCATATTTTGAAAGCTTAGTTTGTCCTGAAAAAAGCAATATATTGTTTTCCTGGGTAAACTAAATGTCCCCCGAGGAAAGGCCCCTAAAGTGAAACAGTGCAAAATGTTCAAAAACTGTCTGGCAATACAAGTTCCACTTTGGTCCAAAACAGCTGGCAGTGAAAGGGTTAATTCTAAACATATGCCTCATTGCTGTTTCACATACTATTACTGCATATTGTTGTTATTTGTGACATGGCATTCCCCTCTCTGGGTTGTGTATTCTGCAACATGATTCAGGCTAATGTTTGAAAAAAGAGAGAAAAGACCTAAATGTGACACCCAAAACCCAAACAAACCAAGGGCCCACTCGGTACTGAATGATATACTTATATAGATCTGCTATTGCCTTTACTTGTCTGTAAGAGATGAGACTTACTCGATACACAGAAATCTTGTGGAATTGTCCCATGGAAATGGAACTTTATACACATTTAAATGCGTAGTCATCACCCCTCCAATCATGATGTCTCCTTCCTGGATATATTCATATTCCTCAACTACTTTAATGATCTGTAGGCGACAGGCAGGGTTGGTTGGCTCAGATCTGCAGGGTCCCACACACAGGGTTATAATGTAGATCAGCACTTTCAGATAAATAGATACAGCTGCACCCCCCAGCATTGTTCCTCCAGAAACACAATATAAAGCAAATGGTTCCCAGGGGCCCCAGGGTTGGGCTGTGTATGTAGAACAGAGTAAGGGGCCCGGCTCATCCAACCCTCATTTTATAGAGAGCAGAGAGAGGATTTGCCCCAGTAACAGTCAGTGGCACAGAGAGACACAGGGGCCCCAGGGTTGGGCTGTGTGTGTAGAACAGAGTAAGGGGCCCGGCTCATCCAACCCTCATTTTATAGAGAGCAGAGAGAGGATTTGCCCCAGTAACAGTCAGTGGCACAGAGAGACACAGGGGCCCCAGGGTTGGGCTGTGTGTGTAGAACAGAGTAAGGGGCCCGGCTCATCCAACCCTCATTTTATAGAGAGCAGAGAGAGGATTTGCCCCAGTAACAGTCAGTGGCACAGAGAGACACAGGGGCCCCAGGGTTGGGCTGTGTGTGTAGAACAGAGTAAGGGGCCCGGCTCATCCAACCCTCATTTTATAGAGAGCAGAGAGAGGATTTGCTCAGTAGAATGAATATAGGCACAGCCACCGGGGGAGCTCTGTGCTATTCTGGAAATGAATCACTATTATCTCTTCTCAGGAGAGAAACTTTCATAAGAAATTCTAAATAAGCCAAATTGTTATTTTCTGGCATTTAATTCTATTTCTCTTAAGTTCTATTTATTTCTAGGGATCAGTCCCCCAGTGACTGTAGGCTCTTTGCTAGCAGGAAAGTCACAAAGTCACACATAAAACTTTCCTATTATGTTTAAGGCACGTTTCCTAGTTAATTTTTTTCTGGACTTGAAAGTCCTATGAACTTGACATGGTATACATTCTAATTAAACTCAATCATTGTTGTATTTATAAAATGTCACTATAATGCTTGAATAGTTTGTACAAAAATTTCGAGTGTAAAATCCCGAATTTGAAGCATTGTTAAAACTTAAAAAAACTGAGTGTGAACAGATGTTCGTTTCCATGAATCCTCTTTATTTTTCCCAGAAAGGAATTGCTCCAGCGGCCATTTTAGGAGCATTGACACTCTTGGAAAACAATAATGTGTTTAGGCTTCACTTTAAAGTGGGTGAAACGGAAACCAATGAGGGGATTAAGTTCCCCTTGAAGCTGGGTGAAACTGAAACCAATGAGGGGATTAAGTTCCCCTTGAAGCTGGGTGAAACAGAAACCAATAAGGGGATTAAGTTCCCCTTGAAGCTGGGTGAAACTGAAACCAATGAGGGGATTAAGTTCCCCTTGAAGCTGGGTGAAACTGAAACCAGTGAGGGGATTAAGTTCCCCTTGAAGCTGGGTGACACTGAAACCAGTGAGGGGATTAAGTTCCCCTTGAAGCTGGGTGACACTGAAACCAGTGAGGGGATTAAGTTCCCCTCGAAGCTGGGTGAAACTGAAACCAATGAGGGGATTAAGTTCCCCTTGAAGCTGGGTGAAACAGAAACCAATAAGGGGATTAAGTTCCCCTTGAAGCTGGGTGAAACTGAAACCAATGAGGGGATTAAGTTCCCCTTGAAGCTGGGTGAAACTGAAACCAATGAGGGGATTAAGTTCCCCTTGAAGCTGGGTGAAACAGAAACCAATAAGGGGATTAAGTTCCCCTTGAAGCTGGGTGAAACTGAAACCAATGAGGGGATTAAGTTCCCCTTGAAGCTGGGTGAAACTGAAACCAGTGAGGGGATTAAGTTCCCCTTGAAGCTGGGTGACACTGAAACCAGTGAGGGGATTAAGTTCCCCTTGAAGCTGGGTGACACTGAAACCAGTGAGGGGATTAAGTTCCCCTCGAAGCTGGGTGAAACTGAAACCAATGAGGGGATTAAGTTCCCCTTGAAGCTGGGTGAAACTGAAACCAATGAGGGGATTAAGTTCCCCTTGAAGCTGGGTGAAACTGAAACCAATGAGGGGATTAAGTTCCCCTTGAAGCTGGGTGAAACTGAAACCAGTAAGGGGATTAAGTTCCCCTTGAAGCTGGGTGAAACTGAAACCAATGAGGGGATTAAGTTCCCCTTGAAGCTGGGTGAAACTGAAACCAATGAGGGGATTAAGTTCCCCTTGAAGCTGGGTGAAACTGAAACCAATGAGGGGATTAAGTTCCCCTTGAAGCTGGGTGAAACTGAAACCAATGAGGGGATTAAGTTCCCCTTGAAGCTGGGTGAAACTGAAACCAGTGAGGGGATTAAGTTCCCCTTGAAGCTGGGTGAAACTGAAACCAGTAAGGGGATTAAGTTCCCCTTGAAGCTGGGTGAAACTGAAACCAATGAGGGGATTAAGTTCCCCTTGAAGCTGGGTGAAACTGAAACCAATGAGGGGATTAAGTTCCCCTTGAAAATGTGTCAAGGACAGGCTGTCACTGACTATTCTATTCCTCTACTATTCTAAGCCTCCATAGGACTCAATGGTACTCAACAGATCAAACCTATTGAATTTTTTTTTTTTTAAAAAAAGGTTGGACCAAACATTGGCATTTTATGCAACTGAAGGATTAAGATGTGGCATTCATCAGCTCCAAATAGATGATATCCTTACAAAAATTAGACGGGGGTGATCTTTAATGTGACTCTATGAAGGCAAAAATATTGTCTTTTTTGACATTTTAGGCAAATGAAACTTTTTCTAATGCTTCATAGAATAATTGAGTGAGGGCAGGGTCAGTCTGCACTTATAAGGCTTTATCTAAAGTTTTTTAGATCTATATTCCCTTTCAATCACTGATTTTGGGGGTTTTTATTACTTCTTTATTACCAACTACTGGACACAACCAAACTTACCCTGTGGCCAAAATTCTTATTAATTAAATTCATTCTAACCGGTTTATCATTCTAATAACTTAATAAATTACGCAATGACAAACATATTCCATACAAGCTACTTATATTACAACCCTATTTTCAAAAAATTTGGGACACTGGGTAAAATGGCAATAAAAAGGGAATTGAATGATCTCCAAATGTGAAACCCTATATTTAATTGCACAAAACAATTGAATGCTGCAACTGAACAAAATTGAAATAACATTGGAGATTTCATCATCTACAATACTTTGGATAAAAGATAAGAGAATGATCCAGAGAAATCTCTATATGCAATGGAGAAGGCCAAAACCCAACATTGGATGGCCATGATCTTTGGGCCCTTAGGCTTCAGACCCGGTTATTCTGTAGTAGAAATCGGTGCATGGGCTCAAGAATCCTCCCAAAATCCATTGTCTGAGAACATGGTTTGTCACTGTACCAAAAAATCCAAGTTAGAACTCTACATTGCATCAAAGAAACATATATAAACCTGATCCAGAAACACTGGTGCCAGTTGAGGCCAAATGGAAAGCTGGCCTATACTGTGGCCAGAATGTTAAATTCTATAGAGTTTAACTGATTTGCAAATCACCCCATTCTCTTTATATTTATATTTTATACAGTGAATCAACTTTTTGGAAATGGGTTTCTAAAAAAAGCTGTCAACGTCTGTGGCCAGTTTCAGTACCATGGCTATGGCTGTGCTGGCCCTTTCCTTACCGCTATACCTCCTGCCCTTTGAGCAAAGTGTTCTCCATGTGCCTATAACTAATTGATTAATCAGTACCTATAATCACATACAGCCATAGAAGCTGCTGCTTATAATAAAAACTAAAAAAAAGTCTGAGCATGCTCACTGTCAGGGACAGAAGCTTCTGTGCAGCCCTAAATAAAAATATAAGATGAAGAGAATATCTTATCTTATGTACAAACTATATAAATTTATATTTGTTTATATGCATATAAATTAGTAAAACAGAGATATGAACGATATTTCAGAAAAGAAATGGGGTTGAAGCTCCATGGTAGAGCAGGAAGTTGATTAAATGAGCTGCAGCTGAGCAGTTGGGATTTAGACATGAGACTGAATGCTGGGAGAAAGGTGTGTTATTCTGGGCACTATTTAGAGTAATTTTAAAGATTTAAAAAGAAAATGGTTTACATATTCTTTAAACATTATTAGTCTTTGTAAAGTAAATTGGTTTTCGTATTCATTTCAGGTCTTAACAAAATGACGTAACATTTGGGCAGAAATATAGAGGCTAAAAGGCCGGCGCTTGAGGTGAGTATGGCAAATATCTCCACACACACAGTGTTTTTGCCTTTGGTGCTCAGATAGGCCGGGATCATTGTGATCCAAACACTGCAGAAGAGCAGCATGCTGAAAGTGATGTACTTGGCCTCATTAAAACTGTCCGGTAAGCTCCGAGCTAAAAATGCTAAAACAAAACTAACAGCTGCCAGAAGCCCCATATACCCAATAACTGAGTAAAAGCCAATAGCTGAGCCCTCATTGCACTGAATGATGATGGTTCCAGGGGAAGTGTGAATGTCCAGTTCCTGAAAGGGAGGAGAAATGGCCAACCAAGTCATGCAGATGATTATTTGAATGGATGAGCAGAACAAGACTACAGAATTGGACAGTTTGACTCCCAGCCATTTTCTCCATGAGCTCCCTGGCTTGGTGGCTTTGAAAGCAACACAAACCATGATAGTCTTGGCCAGGAGAGAAGAGACAGCTATGGAGAAGGTGATTCCAAAAGTGATGATGCGCAGCATGCAGGTTATATCCACAGGGCGACCGAGGAACAGAAACACACTGAGGAAGCTCAGCTTGATGGAGACAAGGAGGAGGAAGCTCAGGCTCCGGTTGTTGGCTCTCACTATGGGGGAGTCCCGGTATTTCATAAACACTCCCAATATCAGCTGAGTAGTAAGGATAAAAAGAACTGAGACAAGTGAAATAAAGGCAGAAATTAGATCTTTAGTGTATGAGAGAAATTCTTCATTTCTTCTAATACACTGATTCTTCTTGTCATTTGGCCATTCCATATCTGGGCATTTGATACAACTCACACAGTCTGTAGAGATAGAAACAAAAACCATGTATCACATTTCTATTACAGCTCTCTGTACCCCAACTCTCAATTCTCCTTCTAATAACTGCCATAACAGTGCATTAGTATGACCCAAAGCTCAAGTTAACTTTGGCTTTTTTTCCATCTTCTTTAAATCTGCCTTCAGACTGCTCTACATTTTTATTTATTTTTATCATTTTATTTAATTAAAAAATTATTATTTCACGCTGTGCTTTACAAATTTGTAGCTTGTAATAGAATAACAAGGAATAGTTGACATTTCATTTTACACAAACATAAAACAACCAGGTGACTAGTAATAGTGGAGATATATCCAGGCATAGGCCTAGGTACATTATGATTACTGGGTAATATATCATCCACATTACTTCATGCAGTTTGCTGTCTTCCTGGAGAAAGTGTCAGCATGTGGCTGAAAGAATGGGCACAAATCACCCTGGAAAATAAAATTAGGGTCAATTCTTGGGAAAAACCAAACACATATATGCATATATAAATTCATGGCATTGGCGCAAAATATGCTCTAGTGGCCAAAAAAGGAGAACAGTCATCAAATATAATTACCCACCAATGCTTAGCTTAAAAAATATACAGTGGTGTGAAAAACTATTTGCCCCCTTCCTGATTTCTTATTCTTTTGCATGTTTGTCACACAAAATGTTTCTGATCATCAAACACATTTAACTATTAGTCAAAGATAACACAAGTAAACACAAAATGCAGTTTTTAAATGAGGGTTTTTATTATTTAGGGAGAAAAAAAATCCAAACCTACATGGCCCTGTGTGAAAAAGTAATTGCCCCCTGAACCTAATAACTGGTTGGGCCACCCTTAGCAGCAATAACTGCAATCAAGCGTTTGCGATAACTTGCAACGAGTCTTTTACAGCTCTCTGGAGGAATTTTGGCCCACTCATCTTTGCAGAATTGTTGTAATTCAGCTTTATTTGAGGGTTTTCTAGCATGAACCGCCTTTTTAAGGTCATGCCACATCTCAATAGGATTCAGGTCAGGACTTTGACTAGGCCACTCCAAAGTCTTCATTTTGTTTTTCTTCAGCCATTCAGAGGTGGATTTGCTGGTGTGTTTTGGGTCATTGTCCTGCTGCAGCACCCAAGATCGCTTCAGCTTGAGTTGACAAACAGATGGCCGGACATTCTCCTTCAGGATTTTTTGGTAGACAGTAGAATTCATGGTTCCATCTATCACAGCAAGCCTTCCAGGTCCTGAAGCAGCAAAACAACCCCAGACCATCACACTACCGCCACCATATTTTACTGTTGGTATGATGTTCTTTTTCTGAAATGCTGTGTTACTTTTACGCCAGATGTAACGGGACACGCACCTTCCAAAAAGTTCAACTTTTGTCTCGTCGGTCCACAAGGTATTTTCCCAAAAGTCTTGGCAATCATTGAGATGTTTTTTAGCAAAATTGAGACAAGCCATAATGTTCTTTTTGCTTAAAAGTGGTTTGCGCCTTGGAAATCTGCCATGCAGGCCGTTTTTGCCCAGTCTCTTTCTTATGGTGGAGTCGTGAACACTGACCTTAATTGAGGCAAGTGAGGCTGCAGTTCTTTAGATGTTGTCCTGGGGTCTTTTGTGGCCTCTCGGATGAGTTGTCTCTGCGCTCTTGGGGTAATTTTGGTCGGCCGGCCACTCCTGGGAAGGTTCCCCACTGTTCCATGTTTTTGCCATTTGTGGATAATGGCTCTCACTGTGGTTCGCTGGAGTCCCAAAGCTTTAGAAATGGCTTTATAACCTTTACCAGACTGATAGATCTCAATTACTTTTGTTCTCATTTGTTCCTGAATTTCTTTGGATCTTGGCATGATGTCTAGCTTTTGAGGTGCTTTTGGGCTACTTCTCTGTGTCAGGTAGCTCCTATTTAAGTGATTTCTTGATTGAAACAGGTGTGGCAGTAATCAGGCCTGGGGGTGACTACAGAAATTGAACATTGAATTGATAAACCACAGTTAAGTTATTTTTTAACAAGGGGGGCAATCACTTTTTCACACAGGGCCATGTAGATTTGGAGTTTTTTTCTCCCTTAATAACGTAAACCTTCATTTAAAAACTGCATTTTGTGTTCAATTATGTTATCTTTGACTAATAGTTAACGGTTTTTGATGAGCAGAAATATTTAAGTGTGACAAACATGCAAAAGAATAAGAAATCAGGAAGGGGGCATATAGTTTTTCACACCACTGTATATTTCTTTATTCAGCTCATTAAAAAGTCTTAATACCCCATGCATATAGCCTAACACATTTCATGCTTACCCATCACTTAATCATAGGCTCCAAAGGGACAAGATCACTTACACATTTATATATACAATTTTAATCCCACCCCAAGGGGCCCATTTATCAAGTACAATTGAGCCCTATGGGAGACTTTCCTTGGGCCGGGTTGGAGCTGCAGAGTGCCATTGAGCCCAATGGGAGGCTTTCCTTGGGCCGGGTTGGAGCTGCAGAGTGCCATTGAGCCCTATGGGACGCTTTCCTTGGGCCGGGTTTGAGCTGCAGAGTGCCATTGAGCCCTATGGGAGACTTTCCTTAGGCCGGGTTGGAGCTGCAGAGTGACATTGAGCCCTATGGGAGACTTTCCTTAGGCCGGGTTGGAGCTGCAGAGTGCCATTGAGCCCTATGGGAGGCTTTCCTTGGGCCGGGTTGGAGCTGCAGAGTGCCATTGAGCCCTATGGGAGGCTTTCCTTGGGCCGGGTTGGAGCTGCAGAGTGCCATTGAGCCCTATGGGAGGCTTTCCTTGGGCCGGGTTGGAGCTGCAGAGTCCCATTGAGCCCTATGGGAGACTTTCCTTTCCTTGGGCCAGGTTGGAGCTGCAGAGTGCCATTGAGCCCTATGGGAGACTTTCCTTGGGCGGGGTTGGTGCTGCAGAGTGCCATTGAGCCCTATGGGAGACTTTCCTTGGGCCGGGTTGGAGCTGCAGAGTGCCATTGAGCCCTATGGGAGACTTTCCTAGGGCCGGGTTGGAGCTGCAGAGTGCCATTGAGCCCTATGGGAGACTTTCCTTGGGCTGGGTTGGAGCTGCAGAGTGCCATTGTTCCCTATGGGAGACTTTCCTTGGGCCGGGTTGGAGCTGCAGAGTGCCATTGAGCCCTATGGGAGACTTTCCTTGGACCGGGTTGGAGCTGCAGAGTGCCATTGAGCCCTATGGGAGACTTTCCTTGGGCCGGGTTGGAGCTGCAGAGTGCCATTGAGCCCTATGGGAGGCTTTCCTTGGGCCGGGTTGGAGCTGCAGAGTGCCATTGAGCCCTATGGGAGGTTTTCCTTGGGCCGGGTTGGAGCTGCAGAGTGCCATTGAGCCCTATGGGAGACTTTCCTTGGGCCGGGTTGGAGCTGCAGAGTGCCATTGAGCCCTATGGGAGACTTTCCTTGGGCCAGGTTGGAGCTGCAGAGTGCCATTGAGTCCTATGGGAGGAAAATTTTATGACTTTCGGATCGCCAATATGATATTATCATGACTAATACATTTTTTTCGTAAGCATTTTCATGACATTTCCGATCATCAGAAATTATTGTATCTAATCCGAATTTTACCCATTTCGGGATCCGAACTCATACTTTGATGAATGAGCCCCCAAGTGTTTAAGACTAATCCACATGTAACACATCACTGATGATGTTGAGGACTCTGTAGATCCACGGAATTACCCATATCTAGGGAAGCTAAAATCCAATCAAGAGTTTCTAAAAATACACAGGGTAAATCATAATATCCAAGTAATCCATAAATACACAGAATAAAGTAAAATGCATCTCATCACACATATGAAAAGTAAAATACCCAATGGTATTGTGACATTGCTTTTATGTTAATATTACATATTTGATTAATGTGTTCCCTAATCCTATCCTTTAGAGCTTGAGTCGTGTAGCAAACATATTGCTTTGTACATTTTTGGCAAAGTAAATTACTGCTGTGCTATTACAATTAACAAAGCTTTGTATTTTATAACTTTTTATTTGTGACTGATGATTGAAACTTCTCCTAGACCTCCTTATGGTCACAGGTAATACAGCGACGGCCACCACATTTAAAGCAGCCTTTCATATTTAAAAAAATGTTTATAGGATTAGGAAACACATTAAACTAATTTTTTTGCACTAAAAAAAACTCAAATTCGAATTATTACTCAAAAACTCCAATAAACCCAAAAACCCTAATGTAAAACTTCATCATCTAAAAGCGAGTTCATGTATAAGTCAACAGGAGTCGTCCTAAGTCAAGCCATATTTTCAGTGAGAGATTTTTGAGTTTTTTGTCTAGTTTGTAAACTCACAAATTTGAGAAATTTAAGTTCTATTATTCAAATAAATCATTAAGGTTGAGGAGACTGCCTCACACAGATAAAAGCAAACAAAAGGAATTCTGGGAACGAATTCCAAACTCCAAAAAAAAATCAGAACAGAAGACAGTTTTATTATTCGAAAGAGTATTCCTTACTAATAAATAAGCACAAATTCAAAATGGGTTTTTTTGAAATAGAAAAACAATCTAGAATTCATAAACTCAAAAATTGATAAGTAAGCCCACTAGTGACTCAAGTTTCTTAACCTACTTGTAGGGAGCGCTTTGTGGGAACCCAAGCATGGGGATATGGATAAGGGATTTGGAAGTCATAAATATTGTGTTCATTAGGTTTTAGAATAAAATTGGAAGTATTTGCAATATACCTGTTGTATTAGAGATTTCTCCATTGGCACAGGGGGCACACCCATAGCAGCAGGATTGGGTTCTGGGGATCGGCATCTTCCTCTGTCCGGGGAGGCAACTGTCTGAGCATTGAGCTCTCGGGATCTAAATATATTAGATATACATATAAAAAAACACTGAGACATTTGTTGTGTTCCAATTGTAACATTTGTTTAGTCAACATAAGTGATAACTGGGACTATACAGTGTTTTATAATATTTAATTATTAGTGCATTTATTTATTAATTACAATTATACTGCCATGGTTATGATATATCATGTTAAATACTATTTTACACAGAGTGCATTGCAAATAATTATACTGTTTACAATTTCGTTGCTCCAACCATTGCATGTATTATTATTGTTTTTACGATGGCGTGTGGTGGCCATGTTGGTTTATTATGCACACAGACAGCAAGTACAGCATCACGCAACTCCTTTCAGGCAGCTACTTCCTCAGCTATTCCTGCTGCCATATGGGTTATATAAATCTAAATGGACGATTTGTTTTATATGTGAATAATGTACCCCCTGTTGTAAAAAATAGGGATATTATAAGTCACTGAGCAGTTTCTTGACCATATAAAGGTACAAAGCCGAAGGTCAGGTCATGGAATGCCTCAATGAGTTATAATATCTGCATATTTTCCAACAGCAAATTCATTATTTATTATATACATACAGAAATGGCATGACTAAATAGAGTTGTATATGGCTTGTGACATTGCAGTAGAGATATGTAGAGCTTATGAGACCCAATAGTTATAAATATGTAGCTTGTAGAGTTAATAACACCCTGAAACCTTATCAGTAGCTTGTACTTCCCAGTAGAGACAGTCTCATCAGAGTTAGAGCAAACTATTATCTATAGAGGATTTTGGGAAAGGACCATTCCCTCTTGTACTGGAGTTCAACCCCACCTTCATGTGTTGGTGCTGCTCTGAGTTCTCATGCCTGTCCCTTGTCCAACTTACTCTGTATAACTACATTCCCTTCCATCTCCTGTCTCATGTATGATGAAGAGCAATCTGGAGAAGCATCTTATGGAATTATTTTTACGCCTTAGTGATTAGTGTTTTCCTAGTAGGATAGAAGTGTAATGATAGAGAAAACAGAAGCTCTGGCCACAGGAGGACCTTTTTGTATTCACAGTTCATTATTTAAAAGGGAATGGGAACTCACTTTATTGTCCTTTGTTTTCCATTGAACCAGCATGAAGGTGATATTTAGCTGCTGATCCAGCGGTGCCCAAGGGAAAAACTCACCAAGGAAACTTTTAATTACTGTTATAGAATCAGCCATGAAGTTGCTGTAGATCAAGTATTTGGTGTTATACTCTCCATTCTCATCAAAGGAGAAGGTTCCACCATGTTTGGATCTGTACTGGACCTTTTTTAAATAATGGTGCAACTGTAACAAAATGGTAAGATTGCATATGTTAAAAGAACTGTTGCAAAATAACTAATATCTTAATTTAACAAAGAAATAATATAATAATATACTGAATGCTGGTGAGTGTGTTGTGTGCCTCTCACTATAGTAACTGGGTTAAGTAAATGGTATAAAAATTATTAGGAATGGTGGTAGATGACCCAGTGGGAAAACTTTGCTTTAGTCTTTATAGAGAGATACCATAAAACTATGGCAGCATAGGAATATTTTCCATTATATACCATTGTTTTGTAACTATATTTCAGCTATTTTATCTATGGATCTGTGGAAACTGGTTAGAATATATAAAAACTGTGCACAAAACACAGAACTGGTTAGATGTGATGGAGTGAAGATATCACTGCCTCTGTATGAGCGGGGTACAGAGACTACACTTTACATGGGGGTTATTGTATATTTTTATTCTGGGAGTCCCTGTACCATTTAATGCTGGGAGACACGGTGCCACTGAATACAAATGTAACAATTATATGGTGCATTTCCTTGAATCATTCAGTGCTAAGCGGCTGATTATTAAAATTTGTGTTTGATATCTTTGCTGTGCCGCAGCCCCATTTCCCAAAAAGTCACAGTGAAAATGTGCAACAAATGTGAAAGATGAAAATGTGGTTGTAAGAAAAGGTTACTATAGGCAACATTCTCTGTATTCGCTGCTGATGTGCTTTTAGTTATTAAAAATAAAAAAAACTCCTTTTCAGGTTTGGTTATAAATAAATAATAAATAGTGATGAGCGAATCTGTCTCGTTTCGCTTAGCCATAAAATTTGCAACACGGCAAGAAAATTTGCGAAACGCATTTGTCGCAAGATTTTTTTATCGCCCGCATCGTTTTGTCTTTTTGTTGCCCGCGATTATTTTTTTGTCGCCCGCATCTATTTTTCGTCACCATGACTAATTTTTTGCCGGCCACGCTTTTTTTGCCGCAACCATGGGCAATTTTGATGTGGCCGCGCCTAATTAGACATGCAACAAATTTTGGAGTTGGAGTTCAGGTGGCTCATTAAACAGCAGCCGGATTTACCAATCCCCCATGTCTTAATGTATCAAAAGAATCTACAGGAGAGCCTCCATCTCTTTAAGAAAAAGCTCAGACTGTACCTTCTGGAGCACTAAAACTCTATTTTGCCCAGTCCTGCTCTTAAGGGCAAATGCCCATACCTAGTGCACTCTTACCTTCCAATTTATGCCTGTATGCTACCCAACCACTTAGATTGTAAGCTCTACGGGGCAGGGACCTCCTTCCTACTGCGTCTCATACCACATGGCACTTACTCCCTGTGTATTTATATTTATTGTATTTATTTATTATAACACTTGTCCTCCCTGTGTGTAATTTTGTATTTTGTAAGATTGTACGTACATACATATGAAACTTTTATTAGTGCACAGAACAACATGTTATGGGCCAAGCTGGTCCATCTTCCCCAATAAGAACCTAAGGAAGGACCAGGTTGGTTCAAAACATGTTGTTCTGCACACTAATAAAAAACTAAGTTCTCCTGTAGATTCTTTTGATACATGTCGGAAAAGTTGTTTCTTCACTGATGACATTAGGATTAACCAGTTAAACAAGATGCAGTTTGGGTAATCTGCGATTCTTTATCCTAGTTTCCTTTACAATACGGAAATTGCAGTCCTAGCGGGAGGCACACAAGTTGAAGGTTCCTCAACCTCTGCTCTGCTCTGCTTTTTTATTAGGCTGTGTTGGATGCAGAGAAAGATATTTAAATGGAATACAGGGGCACCCAGTATCCCAATAATCATTAAATATTACCTGGTGCTTATAAATATCCATTTCATTGTTCCCTTTAGATTTCATATCATGTAGAGCCCGAGACATCATATCAACTGCCAGATGCACTCGGGGAGAGTTGTACTTTCCTCTGAAATAGGGAAGGTCTGTAATACGTTCCTGCCCAGTGCAGTTATGGGGAGTTGGATTGTAATATTTCACATATTTATACAAATCATTCTTATTTTGGTCTTCTGACAAACAATAAAAATAAATCAACCATATATCTTTAAGTAACTTGTCTTCTGGGTAATTAGAAGGATGGGAATTCTCTAAAAAGCTCCTCATTTCATGAGTATCCAGATCATAATGGTACCTGGGCACAAGGACCAGACTGCAATTAAATAATTTTGGTGCATAATAAAGAATGGCTTCCGTAGACCCCCAGCTGGGTGAAAGGATCAATGTCTTTTCATAAAATGCCCTTTCATTGTTAAATATACCTGCTTTTAAAATAAGGATCAAAGATACTGTTCCAGAAAGTATAATAACATTGGTAGAGCTTCTCTGAATCATTGTAATGTCCTTGTAATTAAAGAAATGAAGACCATTTGCATTTATTGTCAATGTAAACTCAATGCAGACGCCTTCCCTGGAGAGATATTTGGCCAAGATCTGATGTTCTCTCTCCCCACTGATATCATCAGATGTAATTATTCCAACCCAGGTCCAGCCAAAATGTCTCAGTAATTTACTCATAACAAAGTAATGAGAGTCTATACTCTGTACTGTGCGGAACAGGTACGGGAAGGTGATTCTGTCACTGAGCTCTGGGTCTGTAGCTCCATAACTGATCTGTAGATAATTATATTTATTTATTTATTTTTTTGAAAGCATTTAAATTATCACGTTTAAATAGATATACAGTTAAGCAATTGATAAATTATGATAGGTCTTTAGGGTTCATTTAAAGACTTAGAATATGTTGTAGTAGCCAAGATGGGAAATAAGAGACTGAATAAATGTTTTTGATTGTATATGAGCTTAAAGTAAAGTAAACCTTTTTTTCTATGAGTAATATTGCTCTAAACAGCCTCCAGAATTACCTACCTTTGTCCCAGCATTCTCTCTGACCTGGTTCCTCAGTCAGAAGGTATTCTTTTTCTTTGCTTCCTTGTGCAGAGTGAAGCCCTGCCCCCACTTCCTGTTCACGTCTCTCAAAACCCCCCAAAAAAATGGCTAATGCACAGACTGGCTCCTGCTACCTCCAGGCATGCACAGAAGGCTCTCCAGTCCGACAACCTTGTCTAATTGAAGTGAGACCTGAACAGGAAGTGGGGGCGGTGCTTCACTCTGCACAAGGAAGCAAAGAAAAAGAATACCTTCTGACTGAGGAACCAGGTCAGAGAGAATGCTGGGACAAAGGTAGGTATTTCTGGAGGCTGTTTAGAGTAAAAAAAAAGGTTTACTTATTCTTTAACTTTGGTTGTATAGAGCAATGTTGCACAGAAAGAAGCAACAGCATTGGGATATACAGTGTAAAAGACAGATTAGCAAGTCCTTGTGGTTGATTGAAGGCTGGCACTGTGACATCCATGAGGATATAGCAGAAAGGCAATGTGTAACTTGGGAAAGGACAGAGGGAGAGACCCAGAAGAAGACATGTGGCTTTGGCTATCATTATCATGAAGTTCTGAAGTAAAAAGGCTGAATAAGTTTTTCTAGTAGTTCAGAGCAGAGAACATGAGACAGAGCCTTAATGAAACTGCAATGGAAGGAATGAGGTGGATGTGGATCAGGAGTTGCGGAAAGCAACCTTAAAGGAACAGTTAAGTGAGAGACTTGTATATGAATAGTAAAGGACCTTAACGGAAAAATAAGTTAAAAAAAAACAACTGGAACCTAACAGAGCAGTATTTTTTGTCTTCTGGGGTCAGTGACCCCAATTTGAAAGCTGGAAAGAGTCAGAAGAAGAAGGCACATACTTCAAAAACTATTAAAAATAATCAATGAAGACCTAGTGACAAGTCGTCTAGAACTGACATTTCAATAACATACTAAACTTAAAAGTGAAACACCTTTTAACTGGTTTCTTTGGTGAGTTTTTAACCTAGATTGGAAAATAGTATGCTGAGTCTAATGTTGTCTATTTTGTTTAGAAATGAAAAAGGTTTTGAGCAGTTACAGTAGTGGGTTGATGTGCTGGGGCCACAGTAGGGTTTTAAATGTGGCAAACAGTCATTGTAACTTAGAGGATAGAGAGGAGATTAAAAAAATAAAGTAAAGCTGTTCAGCTAATGAGATTTGATTGTAGCAGGAAAGCGTGAATTTGAAGTGAAGGAACACAGGATCTGTTTGTGACTTCTCCATTGGCATTCACTAGATTGTGAAAGGAAAATAAAATAAGTGATGGTCGGATAAAGGAAAGGGAGAGTTAGTGAAGTTGGAAGAGTAGCAGGAGTGGTAGAATAATGGACCAAGACCATGACCTTCATTGTGAGTAGGAGAGTCAGTCTATGATAGAAGGACCAATGAAGAAATTACTGGGCAAAGTTGAGAGGTGGAGAAGCTAGGTCAGGAAACCCTGATCTCTGCTGTGGTTTACACTGGTGGCACACAGGGAGAATGGTTGCCCATGATAAATCTTTGCTACTGTGGGAAACTAATCTCCCTGAAATGCCTTCCCACTGGCAAGAATGTTGATCACCGATGGGATTGCAAATGCTCTGCTTTGTTTCTCCAAAGTCGCCCAAAGTTTCCTTGTGAGCCCTTCAATGGAGGCAGCTATGCTAGGTGCAGTAAGTATGCTGGGGCACCGGGAGATTCAGTGACAAGAAGTTACCATGGGGAATTGAACCAGACTCTCTTGTATGAGATCCCATATCAAAGGCTAATTGCTTAGGGGGACATTTACAAAAGTTTAGATTTTTGTGGTTTTATAGTTTTTTTAAACCATGAATAAATTCATTTCCATAAATGGCAGTCATTTATCAAAAGATCTGAACTGAAAAAGCATGAATGGAAAAAGTACTGGAAAAATTCATAAACTGTGATTTTTTCATTTTGTCACACGGAAGTTTTCCCTATTGTCAAAGCCAGCATCAACCCCCCAAAAACCTCTAAAACTGCAAAGCAATGAAAGATCTTCCAGTCGTAAGAGGGACATTGACTTCTGCACAAACTTGACTGGTTTTAGGTGGCGTATTTTTTTCTTTTTTGGATTTGTCATGGTTTTGTCACATATTAAATCATGACAAAATTGTGTTTTGCTGTCAAAAAACCCCAACTGAATAAATCAAATATTAATAAATGTCCCCTTTTAGCTCTAGTCCGACAACTCCTCCATCAATAGATTGCAACATGGTACAGGTATAGGACCCTTTATCCAGAATGCTCGGGACCAAGGGTATTCCATATTCAGAATTTCTAAGGCAGGAGAGAATAGACCAAGAGAGTGTGGTAGGGATGGAAGGTCATGGCACATCTACAGTAACATAGTAATACCATACACATATATTTATATTTTCACAAATGCAGTGTCTATGACTTATAGGCAGTGAGATATGGGACATTATGATCACAATAGTCCACCCAGAGAAAGCTTAACTCCAACAGCCATATACCTTCCTGATAAATGATAAATATACATCTCATCATGAACTACCTGTATCCATAGGGTCATTACTTCATTCAATGGTTAATAAGAAATGGTGGCCACTTGGTCTTTCCAACATAAAGATGGATGTTACCCAGTTACATTTAATATAATCACACTGCAGTATGGTTAATACCTTATTAAATGATATTAAATATTGTTTTACTAAGCATTGTTTATCTCTCACCTGGGAATATCCATACAGAGTCAGTATCTGGGCTACGGGTACAGTTGTCTCTGAGATGAGATCCCCAATAAACCCAGCAATGTTTCTCTTTCCCACACAGGAGTAATTGGGAACCGGCTCCCTGGTACCAGATAATATCTGTAATACGCTCCTCACTGCCTTCAGTTGGCTCCCACAGGAATCGTATAAATGGTACCCCAGGGTCAGGTTGGGTAACCGGGCCGGATCCTTGTTAGTTTGCTCGACCGCAAATCGAAAATCAATTAAGAGCTTTACATATTCCGGAACTGGACTAGAATAATAAATAATGATAATATACCTTATTCATATGTCTTCGCAGTATCTTTAATATAACCTTTACTAATCTTTCATTCATGTTACTCCCATGTGGTGTTGAACTTCTGTCATTTTTAACTGAGCAGTGGAATTAGTGGAAACACTAAGGAGCACAGAGTATTACCCTAGTGCTCATTCACAAAGTAGTTCTTCCCTCCAGACTGCAGCATTAGGGCCACGGGCCTGTCCTTGCCTTTCTGTCTGCCATAGAGCCTTTGCCACTTCCAGACTTGTGCATCCAAGTTATATGCAAGTTATTGACATGAGGTCTACACTACTTCTACAATATAGGAAGGCAGTAAGCTAAACACAACTTCATGGCCCCCATTTCTTTTGCACTTTTTTATTAGGGAAAGAGAAGTATGGAGTGGGGTGCATTACCTGTAGAACATTTTCCCATATAGGGAACCCCTTAGTAAAACCACAGGAAGTCAATTCTTTCTACTCAGCGACCATAGTGAATTGGACTTGTGCAACCTTTACTCCTAGGAGTAGGGTGAGTTTTTGGGGAGGCTGAAGGTGCTTTATTTGGGATTATCAATGGATTCAGAATAATGTTTGGATAAATAAAGAAAGAAATGTGCTAAATGGGACCCCTAACCCAATGGGCCCACGCAATATTGAATGATATGCTAGCATAGTTCTTCTATTCCCTGTGCTTGTCTGTAGGAGATGAGACTTACTTGATACACACCAATCTTGCGGAATTTTCCCCTGAAAGTGTAACTTTATGCACATTTAAACGTACAGCCATCACCCCTCCAATCATGATGTCTCCTTCCTGGATATATTCATGTTCCTCAGCTGCTTTAATGATCTGCAGGTGACAGGCAGGATTGATTGGCTCAGAGGAGCAGGGCTTTACACATTGGATTATAATGTAGATCAGCACTTTTAGGGAATTATTTCCAGCTGCACCCCCCAGCATTGTTCCTCCAGAAAGCCCAATATAAAGCAGAGAATCTCCCCAGTAACAGTCAGTGGCACAGAAAGACACAGGGGCCCCAGGGTTGGGCTGTGTGTGTAGAACAGAGTAAGGTGCCCGGCTCATCCAACCCTCATTTTATAGAGAGCAGAGAGAGGATTTGCCCCAGTAACAGTCAGTGGCACAGAGAGACACAGGGGCCCCAGGGATGGGCTGTGTGTGTAGAACAGAGTAAGGGGCCCGGCTCATCCAACCCTCATTTTATAGAGAGCAGAGAGAGGATTTGCCCCAGTAACAGTCAGTGGCACAGAGAGACACAGGGGCCCCAGGGTTGGGCTGTGTGTGTAGAACAGAGTAAGGGGCCCGGCTCATCCAACCCTCATTTTATAGAGAGCAGAGAGAGGATTTGCTCAGTAGAATGAATATAGGCACAGCCACCTGGGAAAGCTCTGCTCTATTCTGGAAAATATATCTTTATTTCTGTTCAGAAGAGCATAACAAATTATAGATAAACCAAATAATTATTTTCTAGCTGTTAATTCTATTTCTGTTAAGGACTGATTTATTATAAAGATCAGTCCCTTGGTGACTTTAGTCACACAGAAAAGTTTAGCATCATTTTTGTTTTAGCCGTGGATGCAATTTCACTATTCCTTAACGTAGATTGCTGACATAAATTGCTGGACGGTTTGCTATTTTTGCATTTACTTATAAAAATTAATGTATGTTGCCTAAAAACCCTATTGCTGTCCCATATGGTAATTTCCACCAGCTGAAAAGCACCAAAATGCTTTAAACTGCCTTTAGAAAAGAATGGTCAAAGCTCCTTCATTCACACCTTGGTAACAACAAGTAGGGAGCCAATAATGTACTCAATTAGAGATAGAGGGGTACGCTGCTACTCCATTTATAAATAAAGCCCTATTGTCAGGGCCTGCTTAGCTCCTGATGGGGTTGGAGGAAGGAGGAAGCTTGAGTTCAGGCAAGAAAATAGTCCAAATTGTGGGATCAGAAGGGTTAGCAAGAGTCTCTTAGTCTTATTCCAGTCACAGGCCGGTACAGGCAGGAATCAGCGGAGTCAGGCAAAAGGGTCAAAACCAGAAGTAAAGTCCAATGAAGCAATTTGTAGGGCACTCAGGAGCTCATTCAATTGAGGAACTGAACCCCGGAACTCAGCTTTAATCTATACACAATGTTGTGCTCTCCCAACCATAGCGCTTTTGACAGTAAAACCTTCTAAGGGACGGCACTGGACCACCATGACCAGGTTTTTGTTGAAACCTGGTCATGGTTTCTCTTTCCTCAGGCCCAAACCCTTATTTACTGAATGAGAAATTGTAGAGCACCTCTGTAGAATCTTGAGTCCATATTCCTGCTGACTGGAGTGGAGGGGAGATTGGGCAAAGGTTAGAGACTGCAGTGTTGAGAGACACATGGAACACATTAGGAATGCACATTTCAGGAGGAAGCTGAAGTTGGATAGCCACCGGATCAATAATCTCCAGAATAGGGAAAAGGGCCAATAAACTAAGGGACTAAATTGAGAGAAGGAATTTTGAGATGTATAATTTTGGTGGATAGCCAATTGTTTTCTCCAATGGAGTGTTAGCATAGTTCTTTTGATTTGACAAACTCTTCTCTAAATTTGATTTAGTGGAACTCCAGATGGCAGATATGATCATTGGGGAAAGACTTGGTAATGTTGACCATAGACACACAGGAATGGTGATCACCCATTAGAGGCATGAGAACATTGTCATGAGTGAACTCCGCCAAAAGAAGATCAGTCATCCTGGCAAAGAGACACATGACATCTGGCTTCTCAAAAATTGCTTGAGAGCTTGGTTTACTCATTCAGCAAATCCATTTGACTATGGGTGACAAGCAGAGGAAAACTGGAGTGAGATACCAAGGAATTTGCACAAGGAACCCCAGAACTTGAAATTAATTGAGAGCCTCTGTCAGACCCAATTTTTGCTGGAAATCCATGGAGGTGAACAATGTGATGAATAAAGAGTTGGGGAACTTCCACAGCAGAGGGAAGTTTGAACAGAGGGATGAAATATGCCATCTTGCAGAAGTAGTCATTCACCACCCATATGACTGTGTTGCCCTTAGAAGGTGGTAATTCAACAATAAAATCATGGCCAAGTCCAGGGGCAAGAGGGGACAGGAATAGGCTACAATAACCCACACAGGATACAGTGGCTGGGCTTAGAAGAGGCATAGACAAAACAAGAAGGAATAAATTACTCTTGATGTTATTCTTCATAGATGGCTACCATACAAGATGATTTAACAAATCCATGGTCTTCTTTACACCTGCTTGTTTGGAACAGTGGGTCTGTTGAAGAATAGAGTGATGGAGTTCAGGAGGGATATAAGCCATACCAATGGGGATGCAGAAGATTGAGAATACTGAATATGAGAAGCATGCTGAAGCAGAGAAGCAACAATCCTGTTAGGGGGACTGATTGCCCTCGCAGTGATGATCCTCAGGAATAAAGCTTCTAAAGAGAGCATCCTCCTTTTTGTTCTTGGAGCCAGGATAAGTGATAACAAAATGAAACCAGGAAAAGAAAATTGCCTTCCAAGCCTGTTGAGGATTTAATCGTTTGAGAGTCTGGTTATATTCTCAATTCTTATAGTCTATAATGACAGTGACAGGATGCGGCGTGCCTTCCAGAACATGCCGCCAGTCTTCAAAAGCTAACTTGAGTAACTCTTGGTTCCCAGTGTTGTACTTCTGCTGAGGTGAACATTTTTCTTAGACAAGTAAGCACACCGATGTAGCTTCCTATCAGATAATGGTTTGATGATGATGATGTTTGAGGTCTGGAACTGAAGCAACTGACACTTTCAAGGATTTGAAAGCTTCTAAGGCTTGCGGGGCCAACAGTTAATTCTCCCACTTTTTCAGATGAGAGCCAGGATAGGTGCGATATGAGAAAAAAACCCCAATTTTGGATTTCAGAGACTTTGATGGGGTCCAATTTAAACCCTCCCTGAGAGATGATATAGGCAAGAAACGGAATCAAAACACAAAAACACATTTCTCCAGCTTAGCATAGAAAGAATTTTCTCTCAGTTGAGAAAGCACTTCTTCTACCCAGTGCCGATTCTGAGGCAGCAGCCCTGATGCTGCCCACTCTCTCTCTCTCCGCACTTAAAAGTTTTGCATCAGAGTGGGTCCAGAGGCCGCTAGTGCATGAGCACAATAGCACTCTCAGCACTAGCAGAGCTGAATTTTCATTTTTAATATGAAAATTCATCTCTTAAAGCTACTTGAGGTGGCTTTTTGCTGCCCAGTGTAACTGGTCTCTCACTGCCACCTGAAGCAAGGTTCTCACCTTGCCTCATGTCAGGAGCAGCTCTGCTCCTACCTGGACCCTGTGATTGAAGATGTCCTTGGAAAAGACAAGAATGTTGTCTAAGTAATCAACCACAGATTGATCCAGAAGATCCCAGAAGATGTCCTTGACAAAATCCTAGAAGACAGCAGGAGGGTTGTAGAGCCCAAAGGGCATAACCAGGTACAGATGCAGTCTTTCCCATGGTAAAGTTTCTTTACCATGTTGTTGCGTTATGTCACTTCCAGCTAACAAAGGGTAAAAAATACCAAAATGTGCCACCAGGTGATGCATGGACTATGACATTTTCTATTGTGTTTTGCAGTTTGGCATCATCTTCTTGAATCAAGACAATAATAAAGACCTCCATCTTTCTTTTCAACAAAGAAGAATCCAGCCCCAGCAGGCAAGACCATAAGAACCCTCAGTGAAGATTATCTTGGATGTATTCCTTAATTGCTTGGGTCTCAGCTGGAGATATGGGATAAGTAGCTGGAGATAGGAGATTAGTACGTCCTCTAGGGGGCTTGGTTCCAGAATATCAAAGAGGTAGTTAACTTATAAGGGTGATGAGGAGAAAGAGTTTCAGCAGGCTTCTTGCAGAATACATCTGAAAAGTCTTGTGAGTCAACAAATCCAGAAACCAGATGGAACTGCACTGGGAGTAGTTGTGGGGAGAAGGTTTAATGCCACCCAGGTAAGACTCCCCAATATTACCTTGGTGTTGGCATTTCCCTGCTACAGAGGGCAGTTGTTAGCAAAATGAGCCTTGTCACCACAGTACAAGCACATACCAGCAGAATGCCTCAAAGGTTTCACTTGTTCAGGGAGATGTGCCCTCCCAACTTGCATAGGTTTCTTGGAGATAATGGAGGGGGGCCCGAGGAGCAGAGCTCTGAAACTGGGGTTTTTGAAATTGAGGGGCCAGGATGGGATGGAACTTCTTGCCATGCTCTTTCTCTGTTTAACATTCGCTAAGCTGGGTTTAATGCCTTGATACTGAGAACAGTTTCTTGATACTGAGAACAGCCACATCCTCTAGTTGTGGAGACTAGGTCATTTTTTAACTTTTCAGACAACTTCTGCCACTAAGCATCCACTTACACCTCATTGTTCCAGGCAGTCTTTGCAGCCAGAGTACAAGACAAGGCAGTGGCTACATGGATTAAAGACAGTATGGAAGGCCTGGAAGAAGGCTTTGCCATTGTTGTTGAGAGAGTATTATGGAAAAGCCATCTCCCATAGACTCCATTATAATATAATAATTCTAATTTTTAAAAGTGATTTCCTTTTTCTCGGTAATTTTAAAACAGTTCCTGTACTTGATCCCAACTAAGATATAATTACCCCTTATTGGGGGCAGAACAGCCCTATTGGGTTTATTTAATGGTTAAATGATTCCCTTTTCTCTGTAATAATAAAACAGTACCTGTACTTGATCCCAACTAAGATATAATTACCCCTTATTGGGGCAGAACAGCCCTATTGGGTTTATTTAATGTTTAAATGATTCCCTTTTTTCTCTGTAATAATAAAACAGTACCTGTACTTGATCCCATCTAAGATATAATTACCCCTTATTGGGGGCAGAAAAGCTCTATTGGGTTTATGTAATATTTAAATGATTCCCTTTTCTCTGTAATAATAAAACAGTACCTGTACTTGATCCCAACTAAGATATAATTACCCCTTATTGGGGCAGAACAGCCCTATTGGGTTTATTTAATGGTTAAAAGATTCCCTTTTTTCTCTGTAATAATAAAACAGTACCTGTACTTGATCCCAACTAAGATATAATTACCCCTTATTGGGGGCAGAACAGCCCTATTGGGTTTATTTAATGGTTAAAAGATTCCCTTTTTTCTCTGTAATAATAAAACAGTACCTGTACTTGATCCCAACTAAGATATAATTACCCCTTATTGGGGGCAGAACAGCCCTATTGGGTTTATTTAATGGTTAAATGATTCCCTTTTCTCTGTAATAATAAAACAGTATTTGTACTTGATCCCAACTAAGATATAATTACCCCTTATTGGGGCAGAACAGCCCTATTGGGTTTATTTAATGGTTAAATGATTCCCTTTTCTCTGTAATAATAAAACAGTACCTGTACTTGATCCCAACTAAGATATAATTACCCCTTATTGGGGCAGAACAGCCTTATTGGGTTTATTTAATGGTTAAATGATTCCCTTTTCTCTGTAATAATAAAACAGTACCTGTACTTGATCCCAACTAAGATATAATTACCCCTTATTGGGGCAGAACAGCCCTATTGGGTTTATTTCATGGTTAAATGATTCCCTTTTCTCTGTAATAATAAAACAGTACCTGTACTTGATCCCAACTAAGATATAATTACCCCTTATTGGGGCAGAACAGCCCTATTGGGTTTATTTCATGGTTAAATGATTCCCTTTTCTCTGTAATAATAAAACAGTACCTGTACTTGATCCCAACTAAGATATAATTACCCCTTATTGGGGGCAGAACAAGCCTATTTGGGTTTATTTCATATTTTAATGATTTTTAGCAGACTTTAGTTATGGAGATCCAAATTATGGTAAGATACCTTATCCGGAAAACCACAGGTCCTTAGCATTCTGGATAACGTCCTATACCTGTACTTGATTTGCTGTTGAAATATGATTAATGGGTATTATACAAAATGTGACTCCAAGATAAAAGGTTTGCTTTTCTCTTTCCTTTTGTCAGGTTGTTTATGTTTATGATACTGTAATTTGGTCACCTTGGTAATGTGATATATATATAATATTTATATATAATTTTTCAGCTTTGACTGTTCCTTTTACACAAAAATATTATTCTGACAGAGAAAGAAAGAGCAAGTTTATTTCTATGAAACAATCTCTGTCTATCATCAAACCAAGCACTGTAAGTCATTTTCTATATACTACCTGAGACAAAAAAATATGGTAGCATATATAATATAAATTCACTCATAGTGTAAAATATAGGGCTATTAGAGAACATAAGGGATGTCTATATAAAGGCACAAGGCTGCAGGTCAGTAAATACAGTTCATATACTGACATACATAGACATTATTAGTATTAGTTTGTAAATAAACAGGATTTTGTATTCATTTCAGGTCTTAACAAAATAATGTAACATTTGGGCAGAAATATACAGGCTAAAAGGCCCGCGCTTGAGGTGAGTATGGCAAATATCTCCACACACACAGTGTTTTTGCCTTTGGTGCTCAGATAGGCCGGGATCATTGTGATCCAAACACTGCAGAAGAGCAGCATGCTGAAAGTGATGTACTTGGCCTCATTAAAACTGTCCGGTAAGCTCCGAGCTAAAAATGCTAAAACAAAACTAACAGCTGCCAGAAGCCCCATATACCCAATAACTGAGTAAAAGCCAATAGCTGAGCCCTCATTGCACTGAATGATGATGGTTCCAGGGGAAGTGTGAATGTCCAGTTCCTGAAAGGGAGGAGAAATGGCCAACCAAGTCATGCAGATGATTATTTGAATGGATGAGCAGAACAAGACTACAGAATTGGACAGTTTGACTCCCAGCCATTTTCTCCATGAGCTCCCTGGCTTGGTGGCTTTGAAAGCAACACAAACCATGATAGTCTTGGCCAGGAGAGAAGAGACAGCTATGGAGAAGGTGATTCCAAAAGTGATGATGCGCAGCATGCAGGTTATATCCACAGGGCGACCGAGGAACAGAAACACACTGAGGAAGCTCAGCTTGATGGAGACAAGGAGGAGGAAGCTCAGGCTCCGGTTGTTGGCTCTCACTATGGGGGTGTCCCGGTATTTAATAAAAACTCCCAATATCAGCTGAGTAGTAAGGATAAAAAAAGCTGAGACAAGTGAAATAAAGACAGAGATGAGATCTTTAGTGTATGAGAGAAATTCTTCCTTCCTTCCAATACACTGATTCTTCATCTCATTTGGCCATTCCATATCTGAACATCTTATACAGCTCACACTGTCTGTAAAGATTGGAAAGAGAAAGCAAATACAAAAATGAATCTTTTTTTTATAATCTAAGATTTCCCTATTAACTTCCCTATTTAATGAAACATTTAGACTTTAATACAATAATGAAGAACAGTAGTAATTCTATTCTAAATATGATACATATTTTCAAAAAAACATAAACAGCCAGAAGACCAGCCCTGCTAATATTAGAGGGGAGGAGGCCAAGGCGAGATCTAGGCTGATTGTGGTTACAAGGTAATCCGTCATTGCTACTGCCTTGTTATGTTTTGGTACTAATTAGTAAAGTATAAGATGTTTTATAAGTCATATTACTGAAATTCTGAACATAAAAGAGAACTTAAACCTAATAATGAATATGGCTAGGAATGCCAGTTTTTATATACAGAATTTATTGCACCAGCCTAAAGGTTCAGCATCTCAACATTTCTAACCTTCTTCTTTAGTTAAGCTTTACTTCTCCTTTAAAGGTGCCCGTATCTTTAATTAGAATTTAGAAAGAAGTTAGAAGTATTTGCTTTATACCGGTTGTATTAGAGATTTCTCCATTGGCACAGGGGGCACACCCATAGCAGCAGGATTGGGCTCCGGGGATCGGCATCTTCCTCTGCCCGGGGAGGCAACTGTCTGAGCATTGAGCTCTCGGGATCTAAATATATTAGAAATAAATGCAATGACTGCATGTACTACTTGTAACGTGTGTATGAACATAAGTGATAAATGGGAATAAATCAACTGAAAAAATTGAATAATGAGTTGTGAGAGAGAGAGACAGAGTTTATTTGTTTATTTGTTATTCCAACAGTTTGATCTTCCTCACCTTGACAAAGGTCTCTAAGGAAGACCAAAATGTTGGAATAACAAATAAACTTTATTTCATTTTCACATCCTTTTAACCTTTTTACTGCCAACGACGTATGGGATACGTCGTGGCAGTAAAAGGGCTTAAATGCCAACGACATGTCCCATATGTCGTTGGCATTTAAAGGCTGCTCTCTGCAGCGGCGGCATGTGCCACCGCTGCAGAGAGTTTCTAGAGATGACAGCCCCGCTGGGCAATGAGCCAGGGGGGCTGTCATGTGGGTCCTGTGACATGATCGTGTCGCAGAACCCTCCAGGAAGCAGCAGATGCGATTGCATTATGTCTGCTGCTTCCCTAGCGCCGGCCCACTGCAGCATGGAGGAGGAGGCGATCGGGTCTTCAGGAGAGGTAAGGTGTTTGGTTTTTTTTTGCATTTACACACTTACACACACTTACATACATTTATACACACTTATAGCACACATTTTAGCAGTTTTTTTTTTCATTTTTCACACTTTTATACACTTATTTACACTCATATACACACTTACACACTGTCACACAACTTTTACACATGTACACACATGTATACACAAACACTTTGTTTTTTTCTTTGTTTTTTTTTATTTTACCACTTTGTTTTTAGTTTCTTTTACCTAAAAACTGTTTATTTTGACAGCGTGACTATTGGATCAGATATTCTGACCACTAATTACACTGTCATGTGATTTATTTTGTTGTTTCACTGATTTGCACAATTTTTATGGTTTTATCGCATTTTATCCCTGTATAAGTGTTCCTAATCTGTTTTTAGAGTAGCTTTGCCAGATGTAACTTTGGTGTACAAAAATAACTTTACCTATTTTGAATTCATCAGAATGTGTACTTTCCAAAACTATATGGTTTTCTGGGGGTCTATGTATAGTTAGGGGGGGTTACTGCACATAATACGCTGTCAGGGGGCTCTGTGTGCAAAAGCTGAGTTGGCAGGCGAAAAATCCATATGCGCTATTTTCGTTTTGGGGTCAGTACATACCATAGACTTTGTTATATCTATGCATATTGGGCATCAAACTGTTCAGTAGACCTTAGGTGTTCCTATTTGGGGTGATTTGCCTTTATCTGATCTTTATCAAGAAATTGTGAGAGATAAATGCGGCAAATTGCAACATTTTTATGCGATTTTCTAAATGTCATATACATCTGCAAACAGCTTTATAGCTTGGTACTTTGGAGCAGAAACAAATGTTTACCCATTATAGATTCAGGGGGATGTGTACTTTCCAAAAATATATGGCTTTCTGGGGTGAGAGTACTTTTTTGTAGCATTATCCCACATAAAGGATGTAAATGTGTTGCTTTTGCAGGAGCTGAAATGATAGATCATATGGGGATATGTTCCCATTGGGGCCCCTACATGCCACATACTTAGGTAAACCTATACATATTGGGCATCAAACTGTTCAATGGACCCCTGGCGTTCAAATTTAGGGTGTTTTATCTTGGTTCCTAATGCTATGTGGGAGATAAGATGCTACAAAGTGGAAGCTTTGAGGGGATTTTTGGAAATGTCATCAAAATTGCTAACTTTAGAAAAGCTGTGTGGCTTGGTACTTTGGAGTAGAAGGACATGGGTACCCATTTTAGATTTGGAGGAATGTGTACTTTCCAAAAATATATGACTTTCTGGGGTGAGCGTACATTTTACTAGCTTTATCCCACATAAATGATGTAAATGTGTTGATTTTGCTGGAGCTGAAATAACAGAAATGATTAATCATACGGGGGTATGTTCACATTGGGGCCCCTACATGCCACATACTTAGGTAAACCTATACATATTGGGCATCAAACTATTCAGTGGACCCCTGGTGTTCAAATTCAGGGTGTTTTATCTTGGTACCTAATGCAATGTGGGAGATAAGATGCTGCAAACTGGAAGCTGTGAGGGGATTTTTGGAAAAGCTGTGCGGATTGGTACTTTGGAGTAGAAAGACATGGGTACCCATTTTAGATTCGGGGGAATGTGTACTTTCCAAAAATATATGACTTTCTGGGGTGAGCATACTTTTTACTAGCTTTATCCCACATATAATGATGTAAATGTGTTGATTTAGCAGGAGCTGAAATGACAGTACATATGGGGGTATGTTCACATTGGGGCCCCTACATGCCACATACTGTAAACCTATACATATTGGGCATCAAACTGTTCAGTGGACCCCTGGGGTTCATATTTAGGGTGTTTTATTTGGTTACTTTATGACCTGTAGGACATAAGATACTATAGACTGGAAGCTTTGAAGCGATTTTTAAAAAAAATCACAAATTTTGATAAAATCCAATAAGTTTAGGAAAGCATTGCGACTTGATAGTTTAGAGTAGACAGACAGTTGTGCCTATTCTGTATTCCCCATTATCTGTTCTTTCCAAAAATGTACAATTTTCTTGGATAAACCTTCTGTTAGTGGAATTTTTGGCCTTGAAATCTATAGTATGCAGCTTTCTGGAGCAGTGCTTTGGAACTTTGGTAGTGTACTGCTGGGAGCTTTTGACCTATACAAGTGAGAAATCTCCATAAAACTATATATATTTGGTATTGGCATGTTCAGGAGACATGGGACTTTCCGAATCAGTTGTATATTCGTGCATAAAATAATTTTTTTTCTAGTATGTGTGTTTATATTATGGAAAATTTTTTTTTTTTTTGCATTTTTAGACATTTAGAAGCCTATATCTTGTTACAGAATTTGAATTACACAAAAATTCTACCATATTTTGAAAGCTTAGGTTGTTCTGAAAAAAACAATATATTGGTTTCCTGGGTAAACTAAAAGTCCCCCCGAGGAAAGGCCCCTAAAGTGAAACAGTGCAAAATGTTCAAAAACTGTCTGGCAATACAAGTTCCACTTTGACCAAAACAGCTGGCAGTAAAAGGGTTAAGTCCTATGAGTGCCCTCTATCGGACAGTCTATATTGCTCTCTTGTGGTGTGCACCCAGGCACTCTCTCCAATAAGGGAGTGTAGCTATTCATTATATATATGTAGCCCACTTTTGTCGGTGCTGCTACTCCTAACACGCAATTGCCTGCGTGTGGGGCTAACAGGAGCCCTGTGCCCCCGCTATATGGGAGAGCAGGTACACTATTTGACTGGTGTGCCTCCAGCCAGGGTAGGGACAGGTTGAGCTGTAACTCCCCTCCCTAGGAAACTCTGTACTGTGCTCCTTGACTTGGGGACTTCCTGCAACTCCTGGGACCTTGCCCCCCTTGGGGTGGGTGCTTACCAGGCAGTTGAGGATCTACTCTGTGAGGAATAGACCAGGAGACTGGAAGTGCTGATTAACCAAATAAACTTCTTTATTGTATTATGACAGGCAGGTTCAGGTACTTTCTCCTTACTTCCCTTAGGAGACCCTCTCACTTAGGCCTATTCCCCTATACTCCCACCAAGAGATCCTTTCTTAGCATTCTCCCTGGTACTAACGCCAAGAGACCCTCTCTTAGGCCTATTTCCCGGTACTCCCACCAAGAGACCCTTCTCACTTAGTCAATCTCCTTTCTATGGTCCCTAGCTACAACCTGAGCTGGCCACTTAGTGTACCTGAAGTCTGGCCAGTAATGCTGGGAGGTCTTAACCTCATTAATCTCCTGTTGGGGCTTCAGACTGCCCTTTCTAGATACTTTGTCTATCCTTTCTCTCCTAGAGTGACTATAACAGAACTAGCTGAACTCTAGAACTGGGAGCCTGTAGCTAGTCTCTTATAAAGGGGGGTCCCAGGACAAAAGACCACATGTGTGCCATCCCATTTTATATGTTAGAACTGCAGGGAAACTCCCTTTTTACACATAAACAGCTAGGACCATCACTAGGTGTCCATATTCCACAAGGCCACCCTGTGGTGCCTGTCTAAAGGGTAACCCATCCTAAGGGGGAACCCATCCTAGTGGTGTACTGCAGTATAAAAAGGGATGACACACCCTGTGTAAGGTCTTTAGTCCTGGGACCCCCCTCTGTTAGAGGTTAGCTACAGGCTCCAGTTAGAGAGTTCAGATTGACTCTGTTATAGTCACACTAGGAGTGAAAGGATAGACAGAGTATCTAGTAAGGGCAGTCTGAAGCCCCTCTGAGGAGATAAGTGAGGTTATGACCTCCCGGCATTGCTGGCCGGAGTTCAGGTACACTAAGTGGCCAGCTCAGGTTGTAGCTAGGGACCACAGAAAGGAGATTGCCTAAGTGAGAGGGTATACTTGGCGTGAGTACTGGGGAGAGCCCTAAGAGAGTGTCTCTTGGCAGGAGAACCAGGGAATAGGCCTAAGCGAGAGGGTCTCCTAGAGGAAGTAAGGAGAAAGTTTCTGAACCAACATGTCATAATACTGGATACTGTGTGGATACAATAAAGAAGTTTATTTGGTTATTCAGCACTTCCAGTCTCCTGGTCTTTTTCTCTAAGAGTGGATCCTCAGCTGCCTGGTAAGCAGCTACCCCAAGGGGGGCAAGGTCCTGGGAGTTGCAGGGATTCCCTATATTTGGAGGACTGCACAGAGTAACCCAGAGACATTTCCCAGGGAGGGGTGTTACAGTTCAAACTGCCCTGACCCTGGGGGGAGGCACGCCAGCTATCAGTGTACCTGTTCTGCTAACTAATGAAGGGTCCCATGATTAAAGAATTAATTATCTCTCATTTTTACAAAACACATTTTACCCAGGCAATACATTCACTTCTAAATGATATATATGATTTACCATATCTTTATCGTGCTCACTTTATTATCCTTTGTCTTCCATGGAACTGATGTTGGGGTTACATTTAGCTGCTGATCCAACGGGGCCCAAGGTAAGAACTCACCAAGGGAGTATTTAATCACCTTCACACGAGAAGCCATGAAGTTGCTATGGATCAAGTACTTAGTGACATACTCTCTGTTATCATCAAAGGAGAAGGTCTGACCAAGTTCGGATCTGTACTGGACTTCTTTCAAATACAAATGCAACTGTAAGAAAATGTAGAGGATTAATCTGTGTAAAGAACGGCTGACAAATTAATTGATTTATTTTTTTTTAACTTCATTGAACAAAGGAAACATTTGTTCACTAGGGTCACTGAATTAGGGAAACTACTAAAGGATTATTATGGTGGTGGATGACCCCACGGCCTTGGCTCCCACAGGTCCCAGTGACCAAGTTTCAGGCTTTAATTAACATTTCAGGGAACCAGAGAATGTGAATTCCTCCTTAATAATCTTCAGAAAGGTTATGAGAGATTTAGGAGATATGTGAGTTAGAATGGACAGTTTTGGACCAAGGCACCCACAGGCAATAACCCTAAAATACTTTCATTTGTAGAGAAATACTGGTATCCCATGCTTTAGAGCAGTGATCCCCAACCGGTGGCTATGGGGTAACATGTTCCTCCCCAACCCCTTGGATGTTGCTCTCATGACTTGGGGAGTGAGTTTTGGTTGAATAAAAACAAGATTTCCTACCAAATAAAGCCTCAGCTTGTGTTGCTCCCCAAGTCTTTTTACATTTGACTGTGGCTCCTGAGTAAGAAAGGTTGGGGATCCCTGATTTAGAGATTCATTCCTGAAATATAACTGATTAATTTAGCCAAAAAGGCACTGTTTTTCAAAATAATTTGTCTGTTAGATGCAAGTTCACTATAGGAAATGTTTTATTAATAGAGATATGACAGCAATCAGTGTGGTAGGTTTAGTATGAATGTGGGTGGTTTCCTGTAGGTTCTGCTTGTTGCATTAAATCTGTGCATGATCTGAGCAATACAGTGAATACAGACAGACTGTAGAGGGCTACACAGACCTCGCTATGGATATGGGGCTTACAGCCTAAATTAACATTAATCCCAACCATAAAGCTGCCCCACAGCGCCCCCTAGTTCTCTATAGAAGTTGATGAAAAACATAATTACACATGGAAACCAATTCACCAATTAGAATCTACTGAATGAAAACTTCACTAAAGATGCAAGAGAAGTGACCAATGAGAATGCTGATTCCCAGCACTGTGTCAGGCCCCTTGCTGGTACCTTACATATAGAGATAATGATGGCATTTTCCCGTCATTATATGGCACAGGAATCAGACATGGGGATAAAGGGACAGACTTGTTCAGTGCTGGGAAACTGTGCTTATTGCTCCCAACTCCAATTGCAGGAACAGAGAACAGGGAGCCGGATTTACTCACATCAGCTGGGATTCTCATTTGGGGATTCTTGGAAAATCTGAAAATTTTTATTGGGCAATATTGCTTTAAGAATACAGCCCTGATGTTGCTGGACTACAGCTCCCAGCATGCCTCAGCCTTCATTATATGTTACATTATTCTGGGATTTGTAGTCTGGCAACAGCTGAGTAACGTTTGGTTGAGCCGCGCTGGGCAGCAGGGTTTAGTGGCCCTTTAAGGTGACCATACACAATGTGTGCATAAGCCCTCCAATGGGCCAACACAAAATAAAAGTTTTTCAGATACCAATCAGGAAGGTCTAAAAATTCCATTAAGGTGAGATCTGCATGCAGTTGATGCAGTCCTTTCCAGTGAGCTGCTTACTAACAGGCTGGTGGCTGGTTGAATCAACTTGCTTTCATTTCAACTAAAAAGGGATAAGTATTCTTTACTAACTTTATCAAAACCATTGTGTTTTTTTACTGTTGGGTTTTATTTATTTTTTTCATAAGTAATTGTTGTTTTTGGAGCTAATTTACAAAGTTTGTGGGATCCATAGGCTTACAGCAGGTTACATTCCCTTGTAATTACCCTCAGCTTGAGGAGGGTGGGGTTTGATTAGTTCACCTTTACAGACTGCATAAATAGAACCACAGGCACTCCAGTGGAGCTTGCTCTGGTGGTAGGTGCTCTGTAAGTGATTGCTCTTTAAGTGGGACTCTGTAAGTGGAGTTATAAACTCAGGAGTTAGTGGGTCTGTAAGTGGAGTTATAAACTCAGGAGTTAGTGGGTCTGTAAGTGGAGTTATAAACTCAGGAGTTAGTGGGTCTGTAAGTGGAGTTATAAACTCAGGAGTTAAACACTAAGGGAGTTAAAAATAAGGTAAAACAAGGTATTTACTACAAGTCCTTACACCTATTTTTGTTTAACTGTTCTTGTAACTGGGAGAATGAGTGGTAGCAACATTGAAGGTCTGACACAGTGCACAGCCTGCCACATGTATGCAGTTGTGGAACAACAGTTCCAAAGTGCATACCTCTGTTGTGGATGTGAGCGAATTGCCACTTTAGAGGCTCGCGTTAGAGTCCTAGAGGAACACGTCGCAACACTGCGTTCAATCAACAATCTTGAGAGGGGTCTCTTGTTAACTGAACAAGAACTAGTGGGGTCAGATAGTAGGGGGGGAGGGGAGCAGCAAAAGGATGATAGGGCAGTAAGCTGGGTGACAGTTAGAAAATCTAGTGTGGGGAAAAGGAAAAGGGAGGCTGCTCCAGGGTTTGCGCATCCCAACAGATTTGCCAGATTGTGTGAAGAAGATGGGAGTGTGAACTCTGGATTGGCGGTTCTAGGTGAGGCTGATCTCTCTAACAGCCGGGAGACCAGTTTCACTAGTAGTGGTGGGGAGGAGAGCAGAGCTAGGCCTAAACAGATGGTGGTTATAGGGGATTCGATCATTAGGAAAGTGGACAGGGTAATCTGTCGAGCGGATCGCTTCAACCGGACAGTTTGCTGTCTTCCTGGTGCCAGGGTTCGGCATGTGGTTGATCGGGTTGACACATTATTGGGAGGGGCTGGGCAAGACCCGGCTGTCTTGGTACATATCGGTACTAACGACAAAATGAACGGTAGGTGGGGGACTTTAAAGAGTGAGTTCAGGGATCTAGGCTCTAAGATTAGGCAAAGGTCCTCCAATGTCATTTTTTCGGAAATTTTGCCGGTGCCGCGTGCAAGTTTAGGGAGACAGCGGGAGCTTAGGGAGCTAAATGCGTGGCTAAAGTCTTGGTGTAGGAAGGAAGGGTTTGGGTTCCTAGAGCACTGGGCTGACTTTTCCTTGGGGTACAATCTATACAGCCCTGACGGATTGCACCTCAATGGAAGGGGGTCTGCTGTGCTAGGGGAGAGAATGGTTAAGAGGTTGGAGGAGTGTTTAAACTAGACAAAGGGGGGGTGGGTGAGCTAGAATTCCATGGGAAAATTAGTGTAGACGGGGTAGGGGGACTAGCAAAGGGTTGTGGGGGAGGAGTGAGGGGGGCATATAGTTTATCAGATAAGGAGCTTCCGTTACAAGGAAAGCAGTCTCATAATTGCCTTAGCTCTAATTCTCCCTTAGCTAATGTAAACATCAGAGGGAGAAGTAATAATCTCCGCTGCATGCTGGCTAATGCGCGTAGCTTGTCGGGTAAATTAGGGGAGCTGCAAGCTATTGCATGTATTGAAAATTATGATTTAATAGGTATCACTGAGACCTGGTGGGATGATAAATGCGACTGGGCTGTGAATTTAAATGGGTATACACTTTTTAGGAGGGACAGAGAGATTAAAAAGGGTGGAGGGGTTTGTCTTTACGTAAAGTCAGACTTAAAGCCATGTAATAAAGACATTACCAATGAAAACGTCGAATCTCTTTGGGTAGAAATTTCAGTAGGGCTGAAGGTCACAAAGAAAATGATCATTGGTGTATGTTATAAACCACCCCGTATAGATGAGGGGGATGAGGCCCAGCTATTGTTGCAAATGGAGGAGGCTTCAAAACTGGGTCAAGTTGTTGTTATGGGGGACTTTAATTATCCGGACATTGACTGGAGTAATGGGGTGGCTAAGTCAGAAAAAGCTAGTAGGTTTGTAAATATGCTAAATGACAACTTTTTATTTCAGGCAGTTCAAGAACCCACTAGGAATGACGCTATTTTGGACCTGGTGATTTCTAATAATAATGAACTTATCTCTAACATTTGTGTGGGTGAGCATTTGGGGAACAGTGATCACAACATGGTCTCCTTTGAGATAATGCTGCAGAGACAGCGCTATAAGGGAGTAACTAAAACACTCAATTTTAGACGTGCAGACTTTGCCAGTATAAGGGCATCTCTGCAATGTGTCAACTGGGAAAGGCTTTTCATGGGGTTAGACACAGAAGGAAAATGGAACATCTTTAAAACATTGCTTTGTAGGTATACGCAACAGTATATCCCCCTAGTAAGCAAGGAGAGGCATCGCAAAGCAAAACCTTTATGGCTGAATAAAAGTGTTATTGTCGAGGTTGGTAAGAAAAAACGTGCTTTTAGGGCATTCAAGTTAGCTGGGACAGCAGAAACTTTCATCAGGTACAAGGAAGCAAATAAAGCATGCAAAAAAGCTATCAGGCAAGCTAAAATAGAAATGGAAAGGGATATTGCTGCTAGGAGTAAAAAGAATCCAAAATTATTTTTTAATTATGTGAATAGTAAAAAAATGAAGCAAGAAGGGGTGGGAACTTTATTATCACGGGGGGGTACGTTGGTTGATGAAAACGGGGAAAAAGCTGAAATTTTGAACTCTTATTTTTCATCTGTCTATACATCTGAGGAGCCAGATAATGAAGGCTTCCCTTGTAATATGCCCAGTTCTAGTAATTTAGCTACTGACGCATGGGTCACTCGGGAGGAAATTCAAAAGAGACTTGAACATGTAAAGGTAAACAAAGGTCCAGGGCCGGATGGGATTCATCCCAGGGTATTAAATGAGCTGAGCGCTGTGATTGCCAAACCTCTTCACTTAATTTTTCAGGATTCATTGAGGTCTGGCATGGTGCCGAGAGACTGGCGGATTGCTAATGTGGTGCCGTTATTTAAAAAGGGATCCCGTTCTCAGCCTGAAAACTATAGGCCTGTTAGTCTGACATCAGTAGTAGGAAAACTTTTGGAAGGGGTAATAAGGGATAGGGTACTTGAATACATTGCAGTTCACAATACTATTAGTTTGTGCCAGCATGGTTTTATGCGTAACAGATCTTGCCAGACTAATTTAGTTGCCTTTTATGAGGAGGTGAGTAGGAACCTTGATGCTGGAATGGCAGTTGATGTCATCTACTTGGACTTTGCTAAAGCGTTTGATACAGTACCTCACAGAAGGTTAATGATCAAATTAAGGAATATTGGCCTAGAACATAATATTTGTAATTGGATAGAGAACTGGCTGAAGGATAGAGTACAAAGAGTGGTTGTAAATGGAACATTTTCTAATTGGACCAGTGTGGTTAGTGGAGTACCGCAGGGGTCAGTCCTTGGGCCTTTGCTGTTTAACTTGTTTATAAATGACCTGGAGGTGGGCATAGACAGTATTGTTTCTATTTTTGCTGATGACACTAAATTGTGCAAAACTATAAGTTCCATGCAGGATGTGCCGCTTTGCAGAGCGATTTGACAAAATTAGATAACTGGGCAGCAAACTGGAAAATGAGGTTCAATGTTGATAAGTGCAAAGTTATGCACTTTGGTAGAAATAATATAAACGCAAACTATCTACTGAATGGTAGTGTGTTGGGGGTTTCCTTAATGGAGAAGGATCTAGGGGTTTTTGTTGATAACAAGTTGTCTAATTCCAGGCAGTGTCATTCTGTGGCTACTAAAGCAAATAAAGTGCTGTCTTGTATAAAAAAGGGCATTGACTCAAGGGATGAGAACATAATTTTGCCCCTTTATAGGTCCCTGGTAAGGCCTCACCTTGAGTATGCAGTGCAGTTTTGGGCTCCAGTCCTTAAGAAGGATATTAATGAGCTGGAGAGAGTGCAGAGACGTGCAACTAAACTGGTTAAGGGGATGGAAGATTTAAACTATGAGGTTAGACTGTCGAGGTTGGGGTTGTTTTCTCTGGAAAAGAGGCGCTTGCGAGGGGACATGATTACTCTGTACAAGTACATTAGAGGGGATTATAGGCAGTTGGGGGATGTTCTTTTTTCCCATAAAAACAATCAACGCACCAGAGGTCACCCCTTTAGATTAGAGGAACGGAGCTTCCATTTGAAGCAGCGTAGGTGGTTTTTCACGGTGAGGGCAGTGAGGTTATGGAATGCCCTTCCTAGTGATGTGGTAATGGCAGATTCTGTTAATGCCTTTAAGAGGGGCCTGGATGAGTTCTTGATCAATCAGAATATCCAAGGCTATTGTGATACTAATATCTACAGTTAGTACTAGTGGTTGTATTTATAGTTTATGTATGTGAGTATAGATTGGTAGGTGTGGGTTAGGTGTGCTGGGTTTACTTGGATGGGTTGAACTTGATGGACACAGGTCTTTTTTCAACCCTATGTAACTATGTAACTATGTAACTATGTAACAGCCTGTATTTATATCTGTGATATGATCATTTAGCCCTTGGGTCAAAAGTCCAATTCTTAGCAACATTTTAATAATGATCTTAATGATCTTTTTTTAATTACTTTCCTTCATTATGACTCTTTGTTTACTTCACATGTTCTAGTCTCTTCTGAATTTCTCCCTCTAGTCACTGCCTACTCACTATTAATCATACATACACACTAACCAATCACAGTCCTGTCTGGCTGCTTCCTATGGAACTACAGTCCTGCTATGGTTCCTTATCCCTCTGCCTTCTCCCTCTAGTCACTGCCTACTCACTATTAATCATACATACACACTAACCAATCACAATCCTGTCTGGTCGCTTCCTATGGAACTACAGTCTTGCTATGGTTCCTTATCCCTCTGCCTTCTCCCTCTAGTCACTGCCTACTCACTGTTAATCATGCATACACACTAACCAATCACAGCCCTGTCTGGCTGCTTCCTATGGAACTACAGTCCTGCTATGGTTCCTTATACATCTGCCTTCTCCCTCTAGTCACTGCCTACTCACTATTAATCATGCATACACACTAACCAATCACAGCCCTGTCTGGCTGCTTCCTATGGAACTACAGTCCTGCTACGGTTCCTTATACATCTGCCTTCTCCCTCTAGTCACTGCCTACTCACTATTAATCATACATACACACTAACCAATCACAGTCCTGCTATGGTTCCTTATCCCTCTGCCTTCTCCCTCTAGTCACTGCCTACTCACTATTAATCATACATACACACTAACCAATCACAGTCCTGCTATGGTTCCTTATCCCTCTGCCTTCTCCCTCTAGTCACTGCCTACTCACTATTAATCATACATACACACTAACCAATCACAGTCCTGTCTGGCTGCTTCCTATGGAACTACAGTCCTGCTATGGTTCCTTATCCCTCTGCCTTCTCCCTCTAGTCACTGCCTACTCACTATTAATCATACATACACACTAACCAATCACAATCCTGTCTGGTCGCTTCCTATGGAACTACAGTCTTGCTATGGTTCCTTATCCCTCTGCCTTCTCCCTCTAGTCACTGCCTACTCACTGTTAATCATGCATACACACTAACCAATCACAGTCCTGTCTGGCTGCTTCCTATGGAACTACAGTCCTGCTATGGTTCCTTATACATCTGCCTTCTCCCTCTAGTCACTGCCTACTCACTATTAATCATACATACACACTAACCAATCACAGTCCTGCTATGGTTCCTTATCCCTCTGCCTTCTCCCTCTAGTCACTGCCTACTCACTATTAATCATACATACACACTAACCAATCACAGTCCTGCTATGGTTCCTTATCCCTCTGCCTTCTCCCTCTAGTCACTGCCTACTCACTATTAATCATGCATACACACTAACCAATCACAGTCCTGTCTGGCTGCTTCCTATGGAACTACAGTCCTGCTATGGTTCCTTATCCCTCTGCCTTCTCCCTCTAGTCACTGCCTACTCACTATTAATCATACATACACACTAACCAATCACAGCCCTGGCTGCTTCCTATGGAACTACAGTCCTGCTATGGTTCCTTATCCCTCTGCCTTCTCCCTCTAGTCACTGCCTACTCACTATTAATCATGCATACACACTAACCAATCACAGTCCTATCTGGCTGCTTCCTATGGAACTACAGTCCGGCCCCATGTGAAATACCAAAATTAAATGTTTAATGTGTTTTTGAAAAACTGATTTCCATTCTGGATTCTGCTGGAGAAGCTCTGTTAACTGATGTGGTTTGAAAAAAAAAAAACATGTTTTCCCTGTATCCCTTTAAAAGACTAATAATTACAGCTGCTCAGTATGTCAGCATTTTTTAACAATTACCTTCTGTCTATTAATATTCATTTCTCTCTTCTCCTTAGATTTCTCATTGAGCTCCATGTTCATATCATGTAGAGCCCGAGACATCATATCAACTGCCAGATGCACTCGGGGAGAGTTGTACTTTCCTCTGAAATAGCGGAGGTCTGTAATACGTTCCTGCCCAGTGCAGTTATAGAGATTTGGATTGTAAAAGTAAATATATTTATACAAATCATTCTTATGTTTGTCTTTTGACAAGCAATTCAAGTAAATCATCCATATATCTATAAGGAGCTTGTCTTCTGGGTGGTTTGAAGGATGGGAATTCTCTAAAAAGCTCCTCATTTCAGGAGTATCCAGATCATAATGGTACCCGGGCACAAGGGCCAGACTGCAATTAAATATTTCTGGTGCATAATAAAGAATGGATTCCATTGACCCCCAGCTGGGAGAAAGGATCAATGTCTTGTCATGAAATACATGGGGGTCATTGGGGTCATGGAGGTCATGATCTGCTCTTACAATGAGCAATATAGAAACTTGTCCACAAAGTATAATAACACTGGTAGAGCTTTCCCGAATTATCCTTTTTTCCTTCTGCAATTGAATGAGCTTACAATTATACATATCTATTCTTAATGTGAACTCAATACAGACGCCTTCCCTGGAGAGATATTTGGCCAAGATCTGATGTTCTCTCTCCCCACTGATATCATCAGATGTAATTATTCCAACCCAGTTCCAGCCAAAATGGCTGAGTAATTTACTCATAACAAAATAATTAAATTCATCACTTTGTACTGTCCGGAACAGGTATGGGAAGGTGATTCTGTCACTGAGCTCTGGGTCTGTAGCTCCATAACTGATCTGTAGGGATACAGTAAAAGGTAAACAATGGCAATTAAAAAAAAAACCACAAAAAAACCCATAATGTGAATTGACCATGTAGAATGGGAGTGGGTTATACAAAATTGGATTTTTTTCTGGGTACTTTATGTTACATAGTTACATAGTTACATAGGGTTGAAAAAAGACCTGTGTCCATCAAGTTCAACCCATCCAAGTAAACCCAGCACACCTAACCCACACCTACCAATCTATACTCACATACATAAACTATAAATACAACCACTAGTACTAACTGTAGATATTAGTATCACAATAGCCTTGGATATTCTGATTGATCAAGAACTCATCCAGGCCCCTCTTAAAGGCATTAACAGAATCTGCCATTACCACATCACTAGGAAGGGCATTCCATAACCTCACTGCCCTCACCGTGAAAAACCACCTACGCTGCTTCAAATGGAAGCTCCGTTCCTCTAATCTAAAGGGGTGACCTCTGGTGCGTTGATTGTTTTTATGGGAAAAAAGAACATCCCCCAACTGCCTATAATCCCCTCTAATGTACTTGTACAGAGTAATCATGTCCCCTCGCAAGCGCCTCTTTTCCAGAGAAAACAACCCCAACCTCGACAGTCTAACCTCATAGTTTAAATCTTCCATCCCCTTAACCAGTTTAGTTGCACGTCTCTGCACTCTCTCCAGCTCATTAATATCCTTCTTAAGGACTGGAGCCCAAAACTGCACTGCATACTCAAGGTGAGGCCTTACCAGGGACCTATAAAGGGGCAAAATTATGTTCTCATCCCTTGAGTCAATGCCCTTTTTTATACAAGACAGCACTTTATTTGCTTTAGTAGCCACAGAATGACACTGCCTGGAATTAGACAACTTGTTATCAACAAAAACCCCTAGATCCTTCTCCATTAAGGAAACCCCCAACACACTACCATTCAGTAGATAGTTTGCGTTTATATTATTTCTACCAAAGTGCATAACTTTGCACTTATCAACATTGAACCTCATTTTCCAGTTTGCTGCCCAGTTATCTAATTTTGTCAAATCGCTCTGCAAAGCGGCACATCCTGCATGGAACTTATAGTTTTGCACAATTTAGTGTCATCAGCAAAAATAGAAACAATACTGTCTATGCCCACCTCCAGGTCATTAATAAACAAGTTAAACAGCAAAGGCCCAAGGACTGACCCCTGCGGTACCCACTAACCACACTGGTCCAATTAGAAAATGTTCCATTTACAACCACTCTTTGTACTCTATCCTTCAGCCAGTTCTCTATCCAATTACAAATATTATGTTCTAGGCCAATATTCCTTAATTTGATCATTAACCTTCTGTGAGGTACTGTATCAAACGCTTTAGCAAAGTCCAAGTAGATGACATCAACTGCCATTCCAGCATCAAGGTTCCTACTCACCTCCTCATAAAAGGCAACTAAATTAGTCTGGCAAGATCTGTTACGCATAAAACCATGCTGGCACAAACTAATAGTATTGTGAACTGCAATGTATTCAAGTACCCTATCCCTTATTACCCCTTCCAAAAGTTTTCCTACTACTGATGTCAGACTAACAGGCCTATAGTTTTCAGGCTGAGAACGGGATCCCTTTTTAAATAACGGCACCACATTAGCAATCCGCCAGTCTCTTGGCACCATGCCAGACCTCAATGAATCCTGAAAAATTAAGTGAAGAGGTTTGGCAATCACAGCGCTCAGCTCATTTAATACCCTGGGATGAATCCCATCCGGCCCTGGACCTTTGTTTACCTTTACATGTTCAAGTCTCTTTTGAATTTCCTCCCGAGTGACCCATGCGTCAGTAGCTAAATTACTAGAACTGGGCATATTACAAGGGAAGCCTTCATTATCTGGCTCCTCAGATGTATAGACAGATGAAAAATAAGAGTTCAAAATTTCAGCTTTTTCCCCGTTTTCATCAACCAACGTACCCCCCCGTGATAATAAAGTTCCCACCCCTTCTTGCTTCATTTTTTTACTATTCACATAATTAAAAAATAATTTTGGATTCTTTTTACTCCTAGCAGCAATATCCCTTTCCATCTCTATTTTAGCTTGCCTGATAGCTTTTTTGCATGCTTTATTTGCTTCCTTGTACCTGATGAAAGTTTCTGCTGTCCCAGCTAACTTGAATGCCCTAAAAGCACATTTTTTCTTACCAACCTCGACAATAACACTTTTATTCAGCCATAAAGGTTTTGCTTTGCGATGCCTCTCCTTGCTTACTAGGGGAATATACTGTTGTGTATACCTACAAAGCAATGTTATAAAGATGTTCCATTTTCCTTCTGTGCCTAACCCCATGAAAAGCCTTTCCCAGTTGACACATTGCAGAGATGCCCTTATACTGGCAAAGTCTGCACGTCTAAAATTGAGTGTTTTAGTTACTCCCTTATAGCGCTGTCTCTGCAGCATTATCTCAAAGGAGACCATGTTGTGATCACTGTTCCCCAAATGCTCACCCACACAAATGTTAGAGATAAGTTCATTATTATTAGAAATCACCATGTTGCTGAAGCTTTATATCTGCTGAGTGATTAAATCTATAATTCCCCTAATGTATCCAAGAAATATAAACAAGAAGTGATTATTGTCCCTGATAGCAGGATCAGAGGCCTGACAGAGTGAGTTAGGGAAGGAAGGTTATGGCACATTTACTAAGTATAGTAATACCACACACACACACATATATATGTTTCAACAAGTGTGGTATCTATGACTTAAATGTCAGTGGTACATAGGGCATTATGATCACAATAGTCACTTAGAGAAAGTTTTACTCAGACAGTCATATATGTTAAATGGAAACCATCTATCATTATAGTCACCAGAACCCCATTCATCGCTATGACCAGCATAACCCTATTCATTTCTGTGGCCACAATAACCCCATTTTTCTCTATGATCACATGCACCATTTAGGGAATATTCTTATTTACCATGAAAAATATAGAACCATGTAGTCTTTACAATATTAAGGCAGATGTTACCTGTTCCCTCTTAATACAATCACACTGCAGTAGTGGTGACAGCTGATACAATGTTATAAGATGATATTTTTATCTGGAATATTGTACTAAATAAGGATTCTCTCACCTGGGAATATCCATAGAGAGTCAGAATCTGGGCTATGGGTACAGTTGTCTCTGAGGTGAGATCCCCAATAAACCCAGCAATGTTTCTCTTTCCCACACAGGAGTAATTGGGAACCGGCTCCCTGGTACCAGATAATATCTGTAATACGCTCCTCACTGCCTTCCGGGGGTCCCCACAGGAGTCGTATATATGGTACCCCAGGGTCAGGTTGGGTAACCGGGCCGGATCCTTGTTAGTTTGCTCAACAGCAAATTGAAAATCCACCAGCAGCTTTATATTTTCTTGATTTGGACTAAAATAATAAATAACACAGCACAGATAATAGCTACCGTTCATTAGGTAATAAAATTAATTTGTGTTACCATTTAGGGTATTGCACTTTTTGTGTTGTTGGGTTCATGCAGACAGGGCATCATGGGGTGTCGCAACTGAGCTTCTGTTTATAAAATACATTTTGTTGGTGACATAAACGTGAGGTCTTAGAGGGGGTGGAACACTATTGGCGCCATCTCTAGGTCCTCCCACATGGGCAGGTTTAACTGCACCTCAAGGAGTAAGTGAAATAATTCCATTTTATTCTGCCTGTTTGTACCCACCAGCACTACAATATTCTTTTTACCCCAATGCATTTTTTTCAATGAAACATGTTTTTAGACATTTAATGTACATTCAAAATACATTTTTTTTAGAGAAACGTGTTCTGAGAGAAAATTGTGTTTACTGAACTGCCAACAACAAACCCAGAACTCTAGTAGTCATTAGAAGCTTGTGCCTTGGGAAGTAGGGTCAATGAGCAGGGTACTGACCAGCAGGGCAGGACTGAGGGAGTAATCAAGGGACCGGCATTGCTGGAGGCTGGAGTGGGCAAGCAATCAGCTGGGGAGATATATGAGTAGTACCAAGGGGGATGCAAGTGGGCAGGGGGTTGGCTGGCAGTGTTCCCTTGGTCACAAATACTACTCGGCCCAGCTCTGATATTATATGCCTTTTGATGCATTTAGCATGCATTTATCTTTCAACCATTTTTATTGGCATTTTATTGGTGTTGAAGAGACACATTTTTGTCCTGCATATCTGACACTCCTTCCTCCAGTTCTTATAAATCCTTGTCATGCAGTAAAGGTGCCCATACACTATAAGATCCGCTCGCTTGGCGATGTCGATGCAGATCTTCACCCGATATCCCCACCTATGGGTGGGCGATATCGGGTAGCAAGTAACTTTAAAAAAATACATTTGTGGTTATGGGGCAGTCGGTTCGGGGACCGCATCAACGAGCCGATGCAGTCCCCGATCCGACCGGATTTTATAACCTGGCCGATCGATATCTGGCCAATTTCAGGCCAGATATCGGTCGGCCAGGCCACTCTGTTCTGCCCATACACGGGCCGATTAGCTGCTGAATTGGTCCAAGGGACCGATATCGGCAGCTATAGTCGGCCCGTGTATGGGGACCTTAATAAGATTTGTTCGGTTAAAGCTTCCAGATATGAATGAAGTTTAGTAATAGATTTATCAGTTGTAACTTACTGTATATATTTGGAGTTATATGTTTCATAATGGAAATATGATTCTGAGTTCAAATTCACATACACATTATGATATGCAGTGAAATGCTTAAACGACTACTATTGACCTCAATTACAAAAAAAATTAGAATAATATAGAATATAAAGAAGTTAAGAATATAGGAAAAAAAACACATTGTAAAATGAATATAATTGAAATGAAATATAATAATTGAAATGTATGTAGTGCAATGTAGAACCATGGCCAATTATTGGCATGATATTGTGCAAGAATTGCAGTTCAAGTTCGCAGTGTGCAAAAAGTGCAAATGTGCAATTGTCCCACGTGTGCAAATGAAAAGCTGCAGTCCTGAGTTGTGTGAACGTGTGAGTGTAGTCCGTTATAGACTTAATCCCTGACAAAAGCTCCTAAAGGTTCCTAGATCCATGTGATGTTATTATGATTGAGAGCTCGTATGGCCTGCAGGAAGAAGCTCCTCCTCAATCTCTCTGTGTTGGCCTTCAGGGAGCGGAAGCGCCATCCTGACTGCAACAGAGAGAACAGTCCATTGTCGGGATGGCTGAGGTCTTTCACTATCTTCCTGGCCCCTTGGTCCAGTATCGTTTGTTGTAAATCAATTGAAGGGCAGGCAGCTTGATACAGATGATGTGTTCAGCTAATCAAACTACCCTCTCTAGAGCTCATCTGTCCTGCATGTTGCTGTTCCTGAACCAGGTTGAGATGTTTCCCATCTGGATGCTCTCTCTATGGTGCAGGAGTAAAAGTTCCTAAGCACCTTAGAGGGCAGTCTGAAGCCTCTCAGGCATCTGAGATGGTAGAGACGCTGCCTTACCTTTTTCACCATGGTATTGATGTTACAGGACCATGACAGGTCCTGCGTGATGTGAACACCGAGGTATCGAAAGATATCTACTCTCTTGTTGATGATGGGGGTCTGGTAGTTCCTCTCCTGCTTAGTACTAAAATCCACTATCAACTCCTTTTTCTTACTGACATTCAGTAGGAGATTATTCCTCTGGCACCAGTTCTCCAGATTTCCAACCTCCTCAAGGTAGGCCGTATTGTCTTTATCAGAGATCAGGCCCACCACGACAGTGTCATCAGTGAACTTAATGATGGTTGTGGAGTTTGCGGAGGCTACGCAGTCGAAGGTGTACAAAGAGTACAGCAGGGGGCTCAGAACACAGGCTTGGGGGGCCCCAGTGTTGAGAGTAAGGGAGGCTGAGACATGACCACCCATCCTTACTGCCTGTGGTCTTCCAGTTAGGAAATTGGAGATCCACTGATACAGAGATGGGCTAAGACCTAAGTACTCCAGTTTGGTGGTGAGTGTGGAGGGAATTATGGTATAAAATGCTGAGCTGTAGTCAATGAAGAGCATTTTAACATAATCCCCCCCCCCCCAGTGTCCAGGTGAGATAGCGTTGTGTGGAGGAGATGAGAGATGGCATCATCCGTAGAGTGGTTCGGACGGTATGCAAACTGCAGCAGATCCAGTGTGTTGGGTAATGAAGAAATGATGAAGTCCCTGACCATACGTTCAAAGCACTTCATCACTACTGAGGTGAGGGCTACAGGGCAATAGTCATTGAGGGAAGTAGGATGGGGTTTCTTAGGAACAGGGACAATGATGGATTGCTTAAAGCACGTGGTGATCACCGACTGAGATAAAGAGATGTTGAATATCTCTGTGAACACAGGTGCTAGTTGATCTGCACAGGCTCTAAGGACTCTGATATGCCATCTGGTCCTGCTGCTTGCCTGGAGTTCACTCTCTTGAAGGCTATTCTCACATCATGTTCGGAGATGATGAACGTGTTACCGGTGCTGGCAGATTCTTCCTGTCTGCAGCCAATGTCGGCATTAGGCATTATACCATATGCATTAGCATCGCTAACGACTTTAGCTGCAGCCTCGAAGCGAGCATAGAATGTGTTCAGCTCGTCTGCCAGAGTCACGTTCGTGATCGTCATACCAGATGTTGGTGCCTTGTAGTCAGTTATTAACCTTAATCCCTGCCAGAGGCTCCTAGAGTCACTCTGTTGGAGCTGTGACCCCAGTTTCCTCCCGTAGCATCGCTTTGCCTCTTTCACTGCCTTCTGAACGTTGTAAGAGGCAGCTTAGTACAAGTCCATGTCCCCTGACACAAGTCCCGCATTGTAGGCAACGGTGCGAGATCTTAGCGCTTTGCGGATTGTTATGTCCGCCCATGGCTTCTGATTGGGAAATGTTCTGATGATCGTTTTTTGTACAGTATCATCCGTTAGTTTCCCAATGAAACTCACCGCCGCTTCCGTAAACATGTTGATATCATCAGAGCTGTTCTGGAACATGTCCCAGTCTGTGTCATCGAGTGAGTCCTCTCATCGAGTGAGTTAGAGGAATGTCAGGTTTTAACTGGTTCTCAGACCCAGTTGAACATTTGAGATTCTCATTTGTTACGTTATATTGTTTGGTTTTTAAGTGTTTCCCATTCAGGTTATCTTTCCACCTTTTTTTTTCTAAGCAAAGAAGGACTGAGTATGGATACATGCCCAAATAGTAAAGCAATATAATCAGGTACATAAGAAAAAGATTAAACAGTTATTAAAATATTTGTTTTTTTTACATGAAAGTAACTGGATCCTGCGTTATCCTAGATTTACACCAATAATATGAATATCTGCGCGATGTCAGGGCCACGCTCATTCAACTCCCATTTTCATTGGGGAAGTCATTAGGGACTTTTGCGATACAATATGGCTGACTATTTGAGGGCAGTTTTAGCAGCTCTTCAGTGACCCTCCTTCAGCGTAGGCACCATACCCAGGAGTCATAGCATGCTTTTTGGGCTTAGAGGACAATTCAGAGCCATACCATTTGAGCAAAGTAATTGGGAAATGGACCCAGATACACAGGGGCTCAGTTATGAGACTCTATATATTAGGGTTACAGAAAGGAATCCTTATACCCTCTGAGTGGAGCTTCACATTCTCATACATCACATATTGTCTATGAGGGGATGGCATGCTATAATATCCAGCCTGAAATTGAACCAGTGACCTGCAGGCTTCTGTGTGATATCGTTTACCACAGCTCTATATGAGCAGACAGTTAAGGTCCTGGTTCCCTGCTATGTAATCCTTGTGTATACATGTAGGCAGGGTTAGTCTCACCTGGTGTTAATCTGGTCACAGGTGCTCTGTGTTAACAACCCACCTGCCTATATAACCCTCTGCTCTGCACTCAGTCATTGCCCGTTATAGGTCTTTCTAGCAAAGTTCCTGGCTGTGCTGCTATTCTGTGTATTTGGTTCTGACCTTGCCTGTATCCTGACTTTGAATGAACTCCACCTGGACTGACCCCTTGCCTGTTTGACTTCTCTTCTGGATCCTGATTTTGTACTGTGCTTCAGTTCTGGTTTTGACCCGGCCTGCCTGACTCTGATTCTAGTAAGCTCCTTCAGTCTTTTTCAAATGACCCAGTTCCCTTGCTCCCTCAGAACCTTTGCTCAGGCCCTCTCACTTTAAGGAAAAACTGTTGGATAGGCCAGTTTGACAGTTTGTAGCTACATTTTATTCATACGAAGGCAGTATCCAGACATTCTTAACAGAACTGTCTCTAAGCTGATACTACATTGAATGTCACAAAACATGTTAGTCTTAGGGCTCTGGCACACGGGGAGATTAGTCGCCCACGACAAATCTCCTGTGTCTCGGGCGACTAATCTCCCCCAAATGCCATCCCACTGGTGAAAATGTAAATCGCCTGTGCGATGGCATACGCGGCGGCACGATTTCAGTTAAATTGCGCAAGTTGCCTCACTTATTATTTGGATGGAACTTATAGTTTCATTTATTATACCATTCATTATACTAGCATACTTATTTAATATATTGACTAATTCCTCATCCTATCCAGGCAGGGAACCACATCCATCCTTTATCTGAGGTGGAATGGATACCTTGATTGTTTATATATGAGATGTTCAGATATTGTCTGATAGCAGGTACAACTCTTCCTATGGTGCAATTTCCCTACGCTCCCATAGGGAGCCATGAGTAAGTTCAGTTTCCACAAATATAAAATAGTTCTTATCTAAGTACCCTAGAAATGATTGTACCCTGATACCCCAGGCAAGTCTGAAACCATCTCATATTATCTGTCACCTTAGACTCACAACTCTTATCTTCATCTTCTCCTCTTCATCTTATCACATTTCTTTCCCATATAATCCATGTAGAAATTCAGAATAGCATTTTCACAATCTGTGTTTCCCACATGAATCTTAAGTACATTAAGTGATTGTATGATTAGCAAACATGGATCCTACACATATGGTGGGTGTATCTAGTAACCCTGTTATTTCCAAGTATGTTCCCCGATGACTAATTGCATTTTGATACATATAATTTGTGTCTATTGCAACTTCATAGCTATAATCTGTAAGATTAAGATCATTTATAGAGATAGGTATCCCTACTAAAAGTATCCCCTTGTGGTTGTCTGGAACGTATAAACATCTCCAGCAGTCAGTAGTATGTAACTGCTTTGCAGCCTGCGGGTGTAAGAGCCATATAGATTTTGCCAACCCCCTTTACTGGTGTAAAGCAATGATAAGGACCTTTACCCAGAATAACAAACACAGAGTCATTATTTTATTAAAGTCCTTTTCTTTTGGATGGTGATCCTCTTCACCCAGAGTAGGCCCACGCTTAGTGTCAAAACCTGAAACTGGGACCGTTGGTTAACAGACTAGTGGGATTATTGTTACCACTCTCGTCTGACTTACTTTAAAGATGCTTTTTATCCTCTTGATTCCGGAAGGACTGGATCCTTAGTTGTCTTTCTGTTGATGCGCTCTGGTCTGTCATCTCGTTAGGGGGGGTTGAGTGCAGGGACAAGTTCAGACTCTGTCACTGGAGAAAGCACTCTGCTCTGACTCTCAGTCACTGGAGATAGGGCTCTGCTCTGACTCTCAGTCACTGGAGACAGCGCTCTGCTCTGACTCTCAGTCACTGGAGATAGCGCTCTGCTTTGACTCTCAGTCACTGGAGATAGCACTCTCCTTGGGCTCTCAGTCACTGGAGATAGAACTCTGCTCGGGCTCTCAGTCACTGGAGATAGCGCTCTGCTCGGGCTCTCAGTCACTGGAGATAGCACTCTGCTCAGGCTCTCAGTCACTGGAGATAGCGCTCTGCTCTGACTCTCAGTCACTGGGGATAGCGCTCTGCTCAGGCTCTCAGTCACTGGGGATAGCGCTCTGCTCTGACTCTCAGTCACTGGAGATAGCGCTCTGCTCTGACTCTCAGTCACTGGAGATAGCGCTCTGCTCTGACTCTCAGTCACTGGGGATAGCGCTCTGCTCTGACTCTCTCAGTCACTGGAGATAGCACTCTGCTCTGACTCTCAGTCACTGGAGATAGCACTCTGCTCTGACTCTCAGTCACTGGAGATAGCACTCTGCTCTGACTCTCAGTCACTGGAGATAGCGCTCTGCTCTGACTCTCAGTCACTGGAGATAGCACTCTGCTCTGACTCTCAGTCACTGGAGATAGCACTCTGCTCTGACTCTCAGTCACTGGAGATAGCGCTCTGCTCTGACTCTCAGTCACTGGAGATAGCGCTCTGCTCAGGCTCTCAGTCACTGGAGATAGCGCTCTGCTCAGGCTCTCAGTCACTGGAGATAGCGCTCTGCTCAGGCTCTCAGTCACTGGAGATAGCGCTCTGCTCAGGCTCCCAGTCACTGGAGATAGCGCTCTGCTCAGGCTCTCAGTCACTGGAGATAGCGCTCTGCTCAGGCTCCCAGTCACTGGAGATAGCGCTCTGCTCAGGCTCCCAGTCACTGGAGATAGCACTCTGCTCAGGCTCTCAGTCACTGGAGATAGCGCTCTGCTCAGGCTCCCAGTCACTGGAGATAGCACTCTGCTCAGGCTCTCAGCAGGACTTCGTAGGGGAAATACCTTTTTACAGTGTGAGATGTGTATTCAGTTTGGCTCACAAATCTTTATCACCACCCAATCTCCTGATTGAAGAGAGTGAGTTCCAAATACAGTCTCTAAATCTGATAAAGAATAGAACACTTTCCCATACAAGTTAGTGAGCTGCTTATGTGATTGCTTAACATAGTCAGTAAGAGAAACATGTTCTTCCTACAATTCCTGTGGGAAGAATAATCCAGTATTTGGTGATCTGCCAAAAAGCACCTCAAAGGGAGATAACTGATGGGGACCCTTAGGGGTGTCTCATAGATGACAATGCAAGGGACAAAGCTTGTACCCAAGTTAGCTTTACCTGTTATTAGTGCTGGGGCTTTTGTTACTGGCCACGCTTCAAATCACCCTAAAACATATCTATGCATACCAATACATAAAAACATTTAAATAGGTGAATACAATCTATCTGTAACCTCTGAAACAGACAGAGTGGTTTAACCAGGTGTTATAAATATGTAATTTTTTGTTTCTAAAGCAAACCATAATTTGTTTACAATAAATATAATTCCCCTTTTGGAAACATGAGATGGGAGGTGCAAAGTGTTTGTTAGCAAATGAGATAAACGGGAGGTGCACACAAACAACCATCCTCATGTTTTCAAATATCACCTTATATCTTAAATACCATTTACTGGTCCATTTAATATGGACTTGTGCCCCAGCCTTGCTTTTCCAGCATTTTAAAAATGACTAAAGTGACTGGTGTATGTGGCTGTCAGTTGGTGTCCCTGTTAGAACCATAAGAGCAGCCTGTTTGTTAGCGGCTTTATCTGCCTTATCATTCCCTGCAGTAATGTTATCTTTCCCTTTTCTAACAATTCCTTAAAGTGACAGTGACACCTTTAATTTTGTAAATCAATACTTTCTTTGATAGCAATAATAACTGTTATCCACAAAATCACTAACAAACCTACCAGTTTAGCAATATATATATACCCATACATATACATACACTTTACCCTTTATGTGGGCATCTATAGTTCCCTTCACCAACTGCGTGTTAAAGTTTATGCCACTTAGTCCTCAGTCTGGTTAATAAATCTACTACTACTGACAGAACTACTCCCTTTATTTCTCTCATTTGGTCATAACCCTCTGCTTCTCCCTCACTCCGTGTCTTCCTAATCTTAATTACATTGATCCCTACTGTGTGTCCCAATTCTAATAGAATTTCAGTATCCATCTGTCCCAATTAATTTTGACTGAATTCCTATATTGAGTGTATCAAAGATACCATCACATGGGATAGCCATATCGGTCTGTCTTGTTAATTTAGCCCATTTGTCTATTTAGCCACTTAGATACCCACAGGCCATATAATCCTCACTGCCTTAGGGGACAGTGGAAACCTAGGAGCTCCTTTCATCCCTGTTCCCGGAACAGAGGTATCACAAATCGGGGTATGGCCGCCCCTCATTTTTGGTAAAATGTTCTTCATTTGGAACTGGGGTGGAGACGATCACGCTCCCCCCTTTTACACAAAAATAATCTATATATTCCTAATATATAGATTATCACAATATAGTAGGTTTCGGTGGCTAAAATTCACATACAGGTTAACCCATCTTTTGTTCTCGCCAAATTTCCCAGAACAGATAGATGCACCCAAATCCCATAAAAAGTGCTAGAACTAATTCAATGTGTATAACCAATGACTGCACTCTATATCTGATGGTAGGCAATCCTTACTAGTATCATTCTACAGTGAATCCTTATTAATATAGTTACACAGTGAGAGATTGGTTACATTAGTACATTCACAGGTACCTGAACATGAACACAACATGTAACGGGTTATGAACAGCTGTCACACTAACTCACAGGGTTACGCACAGACTAACACAGAGACAAACAACTTACGGCTGCCTATCCAAGGTGTGGGATACTCTTGTAGATACAGCCAAGCGAGGAAATGAAAGTGATAGCGAGAGCGTTTCAGAGACAAATCTTGGTCTCACCTTTATTGGCGCCTAAGATCTTAGTATCCAATCATCTCCTCCTGTATGGCTGTCCTACAATTTCCCCACTCCCGGGAAACTGTTGGGTAGGCCAGTTTGATTGTAGCTACATTCTATTCACACAAAGGCAGTATCCAGACATACTTAACAGAACTGTCTCTAAGCTGATACTACATCGAATGTCACAAAACATGTTAGTCTTATAGTCCTGAAACACTGTTATCAGTAGTAGCTCTGTTATCTCTAAGAACAGAACAGACAAAGAGGCCCAGTTGACCATCACACCCAACACACCCAAGAGGCCTCTTTTCACAAGTTTGCAGACTCATCAAAATGTTTTTACGACAGCAAAGAGAAACATTGTTATACAATGTATTTCATAACCCCTCTGATATTAAATGATATGAACAAGATGGAGTAAAGAAACAAGATGGTTTCTTTTTTCATTAACAACATCTGGTGGCATCTGAATACCGGAGGCTCTACCTGAAGCGAAAGGTGGTTGTTAAAGGCAGATGTGTGAGCTATGACTAGGACCTTGGCAATTGTTCTGGGTTTTGGGTTACAAATCATGACACAGGCTTTCTTATGACAAAAAACAAGGCTTCTCTATACCCACCAATTAGGAAGGATGGTTTCTGGGGGCTGTGATACTAAAATCTACAGTTAGTTTTGATGTTAGTTTATATAGTTAGGTCAGTGTGGGTCTGTATGTGAGTGGATAGATAGGTCAGTGTGGGTCTGTATGTGAGTGTATAGGTCAGTGTGGGTCTGTATGTGAGTGGATAGGTCAGTGTGGGTCTGTATGTGAGTGGATAGATAGGTCAGTATGGGTCTATATGTGAGTGGATAGATAGGTCAGTGTGGGTCTGTATGTCAGTGGATAGGTCAGTGTGGGTCTGTATGTGAGTGGATAGATAGGTCAGTGTAGGTCTGTATGTGAGTGGATAGATAGGTCAGTATGGGTCTGTGTGTGAGTGTATAGATAGGTCAGTATGGGTCTGTATGTGAGTGGATAGGTCAGTGTGGGTCTGTATGTGAGTGGATAGATAGGTCAGTATGGGTCTGTATGTGAGTGTATAGATAGGTCAGTATGGGTCTGTATGTGAGTGGATAGATAGGTCAGTATGGGTCTGTATGTGAGTGGATAGGTCAGTGTGGGTCTGTATGTGAGTGTATAGATAGGTCAGTATGGGTCTGTATGTGAGTGGATAGGTCAGTGTAGGTCTGTATGTGAGTGGATAGATAGGTCAGTATGGGTCTGTATGTGAGTGTATAGATAGGTCAGTGTGGGTCTGTATGTGAGTGGATAGATAGGTCAGTGTGGGTCTGTATGTGAGTGGATAGATAGGTCAGTGTGGGTCTGTATGTGAGTGGATAGATAGGTCAGTGTGGGTCTGTATGTGAGTGGATAGGTCAGTATGGGTCTGTATGTGAGTGGATAGGTCAGTATGGGTCTGTATGTGAGTGGATAGATAGGTCAATGTGGGTCTGTATGTGAGTGGATAGGTCAGTGTGGGTCTGTATGTGAGTGGATAGGTCAGTATGGGTCTGTATGTGAGTGGATAGATAGGTCAATGTGGGTCTGTATGTGAGTGGATAGATAGGTCAGTGTGGGTCTGTATGTGAGTGGATAGGTCAGTGTGGGCATAGGAGTAGGGTGACTTTTTTGTTTGGGGGGGCTAAGGATGGGCCATACACAGACTGTCCTACAGCTAATGTGAGACATAGTGGATTCGTTGCTGGTGTAAAAAATTAACCTCCCAACTACCTCTTGCCGTTCCCACTGACTTTCAAGGATTCTGTACAAAAGTGCAGGTGGGGGTGCTTTTTTTTACCCTAAAATGCTTAGGGTTAGTTAAAAGGGTTAGTTCACCTTTAAATTCACTTTTAATATAATGTAGACTGATATTCTGAGACAGTTTACAATTGGTCCTCTTTTATTTTTAATGGTTTTTCAGTTATTTAGCTTTTTGTTCAGCAGCTCTCCATTTGGTAATTTAGCAGCTATCTGGTTGCTAGGGTCTTATTTACCCTAGCAACCAGGTAGTGGTTTAAATAAGAGATGGGAATATGAATAGTTAAGGGGCCTGCATGGAAAAATAAGTAATAAAAATTGATAATAATAATAATAAAATTATAGCCTCGCAGAGCAATAATTTTTGGCCCCCATTTGAAATCTGGAAAGAGGCAGAAGAGAGGCAAATTATTCAAGAACTATAAAAGAAATTAATTAAGAAGACCAACTGCAAAGTTGCTAGGAATAGGCCATTTTATAACATAAAAGTGAACCACCCCTTTAGATGTGTTTACATTAGTTTTATAGCAAGAAAGGCATTTGGTACTAACACCCCAGGCACATTATATACAGTGAAATGCAGTCTGTATTTACAAAACCAGCACATTATACTGTATGCCATGAGAAGCAGTGGGTACTGATGGCAGATATTCAGGCCCTGGCACTATAACACTGGCACAGATACACAACATGGGCCCCACTGTAACTAACTAGAAATGAACAAAAAAATGACAAAAATAAAAAAATAGTAAGTGCAAAAAAACAACACCAACAAATATATAAAAGCACACAGAGCTTTTTAAGGGGGAAAGCGTTAATTTACCCTCCATCTGTTAGGTTAGGGGATAGATTATATATTATTAAAGATGTCAGGTCAGGCAAAAAACAATTTAATGTCAGCTAGTGATTCGGCCTTTAGAACTGTATAGCGCCTGTGTATAGCGCCTGTGTATAGCGCCTGTGTATAGCGCCTGGGTATAGCGCCTGTGTATAGCGCCTGTGTATAGCGCCTGTGTATAGCGCCTGTGTATAGCGCCTGGGTATAGCGCCTGGGTATAGCGCCTGTGTATAGCGCCTGTGTATAGCGCCTGTGTATAGCGCCTGTGTATAGCGCCTGTGTATAGCGCCTGTGTATAGCGCCTGGGTATAGCGCCTGGGTATAGTACCTGGGTATAGTACCTGGGTATAGTACCTGTGTATAGTACTGGGTATAGTGCCTGTGTATAGTACCTGTGTATAGTGCCTGGGTATAGTACCTGGGTATAGTGCCTGGGTATAGTACCTGGGTATAGTACCTGTGTATAGTGCCTGGGTATAGTACCTGGGTATAGTACCTGTGTATTGTACTGGGTATAGTGCCTGTGTATAGTACCTGGGTATAGTGCCTGTGTATAGTACCTGGGTATAGTGCCTGGGTATAGTGCCTGGGTATAGTACCTGTGTATAGTGCCTGGGTATAGTACCTGGGTATAGTACCTGGGTATAGTGCCTGTGTATAGTGCCTGTGTATAGTGCCTGGGTATAGTACCTGGGTATAGTGCCTGGGTATAGTACCTGTGTATAGTGCCTGTGTATAGTACCTGTGTATAGTACCTGGGTATAGTGCCTGTGTATAGTACCTGTGTATAGTACCTGGGTATAGTGCCTGGGTATAGTACCTGTGTATAGTGCCTGGGTATAGTGCCTGGGTATAGTACCTGGGTATAGTACCTGTGTATAGTGCCTGGGTATAGTACCTGGGTATAGTACCTGTGTATTGTACTGGGTATAGTGCATGTGTATAGTACCTGGGTATAGTGCCTGTGTATAGTACCTGGGTATAGTGCCTGGGTATAGTGCCTGGGTATAGTGCCTGGGTATAGTACCTGTGTATAGTACCTGGGTATAGTACCTGGGTATAGTGCCTGTGTATAGTGCCTGGGTATAGTGCCTGGGTATAGTGCCTGGGTATAGTACCTGTGTATAGTGCCTGGGTATAGTACCTGGGTATAGTACCTGGGTATAGTGCCTGGGTATAGTGCCTGGGTATAGTACCTGGGTATAGTGCCTGGGTATAGTGCCTGTGTATAGTACCTGTGTATAGTACCTGGGTATAGTACCTGGGTATAGTGCCTGTGTATAGTGCCTGGGTATAGTGCCTGGGTATAGTGCCTGGGTATAGTGCCTGGGTATAGTGCCTGGGTATAGTACCTGGGTATAGTACCTGTGTATTGTACTGGGTATAGTGCCTGTGGGAGTGGGAAAAGCAAAAGTTGGGAGTTGGTTCTGAGGTAAAGTTACAGCTGCAGATTCTTCTTTTCAGTCTTCATTTCTGCACTGCCTTCAGTTTGTAATCTCTCCCTCAGCCCTGTCTGCATCTGTGCTTTCATTGGTCAATTTAACTGTCTGTCAAGAAGGCTGTGCTCTCATTGGAGAATCCACAAGAAGAAAGATTCAATCAGAGCACAACAGAACCGGAGCTTGCAGAAACAGATTTCCAGGACTGTGCAGAAATGGAGTGAGGTATTTTTGTTTGTTTTGTTTTGTTTTTTTAATGTGCCAAGCAGGTTGGGGAGCCTTAGCCTCTAGCCTTATTGAAAATCCGCCTATGAGTATGGGTCTGTGTGTGAGTGGATAGGTCAGTATGGGTCTGTATGTGAGTGGATAGGTCAGTGTGGGTCTGTATGTGAGTGGATAGATAGGTCAGTATGGGTCTGTATGTGAGTGGATAGGTCAGTGTGAGTCTGTATGTGAGTGGATAGATAGGTCAGTGTGGGTCTGTGTGTGAGTGGATAGGTCAGTGTGGGTCTGTGTGTGAGTGGATAGATAGGTCAGTGTGGGTCTGTGTGTGAGTGGATAGAGAGGTCAGTATGGGTCTGTATGTGAGTGGATAGGTCACTGTGGGTCTGTATGTAAGTGGATAGGTCAGTATGGGTCTGTATGTGAGTGGATAGGTCAGTATGGGTCTGTATGTGAGTGGATAGGTCAGTATGGGTCTGTATGTGAGTGGATAGATAGGACAGTATGGGTCTGTATGTGAGTGGATAGGTCAGTATGGGTCTGTATGTGAGTGGATAGGTCAGTATGGGTCTGTATGTGAGTGGATAGGTCAGTATGGGTCTGTATGTGAGTGGATAGGTAAGTGTGGGTCTGTATGTGAGTGGATAGGTCAGTGTGGGTCTGTATGTGAGTGGATAGATAGGTCAGTGTGGGTCTGTATGTGAGTGGATAGATAGGTCAGTATGGGTCTGTATGTGAGTGGATAGGTCAGTATGGGTCTGTATGTGAGTGGATAGGTCAGTGTGGGTCTGTATGTGAGTGGATAGATAGGTCAGTGTGGGTCTGTATGTGAGTGGATAGATAGGTCAGTATGGGTCTGTATGTGAGTGGATAGGTCAGTATGGGTCTGTATGTGAGTGGATAGGTCAGTGTGAGTCTGTATGTGAGTGGATAGGTCAGTGTGGGTCTGTATGTGAGTGGATAGGTCAGTATGGGTCTGTATGTGAGTGGATAGGTCAGTATGGGTCTGTATGTGAGTGGATAGGTCAGTATGGGTCTGTATGTGAGTGGATAGGTCAGTGTGGGTCTGTATGTGAGTGGATAGGTCAGTATGGGTCTGTATGTGAGTGGATAGGTCAGTATGGGTCTGTATGTGAGTGGATAGATAGGTCAGTATGGGTCTGTATGTGAGTGGATAGGTCAGTATGGGTCTGTATGTGAGTGGATAGGTCAGTGTGGGTCTGTATGTGAGTGGATAGGTCAGTATGGGTCTGTATGTGAGTGGATAGGTCAGTATGGGTCTGTATGTGAGTGGATAGATAGGTCAGTATGGGTCTGTATGTGAGTGGATAGGTCAGTGTGGGTCTGTATGTAAGTGGATAGATAGGTCAGTATGGGTCTGTATGTGAGTGGATAGGTCAGTGTGGGTCTATATGTGAGTGGATAGATAGGTCAGTGTGGGTCTGTATGTGAGTGGATAGGTCAGTGTGGGTCTGTATGTGAGTGGATAGATAGGTCAGTGTGGGTCTGTATGTGAGTGGATAGGTCAGTGTGGGTCTGTATGTGAGTGGATAGATAGGTCAGTGTGGGTCTGTATGTGAGTGGATAGGTCAGTGTGGGTCTGTATGTGAGTGGATAGGTCAGTGTGGGTCTGTATGTGAGTGGATAGGTCAGTGTGGGTCTGTATGTGAGTGAATAGGTCAGTATGGGTCTGTATGTGAGTGGAGAGGTCAGTGTGGGTCTGTATGTGAGTGGATAGATAGGTCAGTGTGGGTCTGTATGTGAGTGGATAGGTCAGTGTGGGTCTGTATGTGAGTGGATAGATAGGTCAGTATGGGTCTGTATGTGAGTGGATAGGTCAGTGTGGGTCTGTATGTGAGTGGATAGGTCAGTGTGGGTCTGTATGTGAGTGGATAGATAGGTCAGTGTGGGTCTGTATGTGAGTGAATAGGTCAGTATGGGTCTGTATGTGAGTGGATAGGTCAGTGTGGGTCTGTATGTGAGTGGATAGGTCAGTGTGGGTCTGTATGTGAGTGAATAGGTCAGTATGGGTCTGTATGTGAGTGGAGAGGTCAGTGTGGGTCTGTATGTGAGTAGATAGGTCAGTATGGGTCTGTATGTGAGTGGAGAGGTCAGTGTGGGTCTGTATGTGAGTAGATAGGTCAGTATGGGTCTGTATGTGAGTGGAGAGGTCAGTGTGGGTCTGTATGTGAGTGGATAGGTCAGTGTGGGTCTGTATGTGAGTGGATAGGTCAGTATGGGTCTGTATGTGAGTGGATAGGTCAGTGTGGGTCTGTATGTGAGTGGATAGATAGGTCAGTGTGGGTCTGTATGTGAGTGTATAGATAGGTCAGTGTGGGTCTGTATGTGAGTGGATAGATAGGTCAGTATGGGTCTGTATGTGAGTGGATAGGTCAGTATGGGTCTGTATGTGAGTGGATAGGTCAGTGTGGGTCTGTATGTGAGTGAAAAGGTCAGTATGGGTCTGTATGTGAGTGGATAGGTCAGTGTGGGTCTGTATGTGAGTGGATAGGTCAGTGTGGGTCTGTATGTGAGTGGATAGGTCAGTGTGGGTCTGTATGTGAGTTGATAGATAGGTCAGTGTGGGTCTGTATGTGAGTGTATAGATAGGTCAGTGTGGGTCTGTATGTGAGTGGATAGGACAGTATGGGTCTGTATGTGAGTGGATAGGTCAGTGTGGGTCTGTATGTGAGTGAATAGGTCAGTATGGGTCTGTATGTGAGTGGATAGGTCAGTGTGGGTCTGTATGTAAGTGGATAGGTCAGTGTGGGTCTGTATGTGAGTGGATAGGTCAGTGTGGGTCTGTATGTGAGTGAATAGGTCAGTATGGGTCTGTATGTGAGTGGAGAGGTCAGTGTGGGTCTGTATGTGAGTAGATAGGTCAGTATGGGTCTGTATGTGAGTGGAGAGGTCAGTGTGTGTCTGTATGTGAGTAGATAGGTCAGTGTGGGTCTGTATGTGAGTGGATAGGTCAGTATGGGTCTGTATGTGAGTGGATAGGTCAGTGTGGGTCTGTATGTGAGTGGATAGATAGGTCAGTGTGGGTCTGTATGTGAGTGGAGAGGTCAGTGTGGGTCTGTATGTGAGTGGATAGGTCAGTGTGGGTCTGTATGTGAGTAGATAGGTCAGTGTGGGTCTGTATGTGAGTGGATAGGTCAGTATGGGTCTGTATGTGAGTGGATAGGTCAGTGTGGGTCTGTATGTGAGTGGATAGATAGGTCAGTGTGGGTCTGTATGTGAGTGGATAGGTCAGTGTGGGTCTGTATGTGAGTAGATAGGTCAGTGTGGGTCTGTATGTGAGTGGATAGGTCAGTATGGGTCTGTATGTGAGTGGATAGGTCAGTGTGGGTCTGTATGTGAGTGGATAGGTCAGTGTGGGTCTGTATGTGAGTGGATAGGTCAGTGTGGGTCTGTATGTGAGTGGATAGATAGGTCAGTGTGGGTCTGTATGTGAGTGGATAGGTCAGTGTGGGTCTGTATGTGAGTGGATAGGTCAGTGTGGGTCTGTATGTGAGTGGATAGGTCAGTGTGGGTCTGTATGTGAGTGGATAGGTCAGTGTGGGTCTGTATGTGAGTGGATAGGTCAGTGTGGGTCTGTATGTGAGTGGATAGGTCAGTGTTGGTCTGTATGTGAGTGGATAGATAGGTCAGTGTGGGTCTGTATGTGAGTGGATAGATAGGTCAGTGTGGGTCTGTATGTGAGTGGATAGGTCAGTGTGAGTCTGTATGTGAGTGGATAGGTCAGTATAGGTCTGTATGTGAGTGGAGAGGTCAGTGTGGGTCTGTATGTGAGTAGATAGGTCAGTGTGGGTCTGTATGTGAGTGGATAGGTCAGTATAGGTCTGTATGTGAGTGGAGAGGTCAGTGTGGGTCTGTATGTGAGTAGATAGGTCAGTGTGGGTCTGTATGTGAGTGGATAGATGGGTCTGTGTGGGTCTGTATGTGAGTGGATAGGTCAGTGTGAGTCTGTATGTGAGTGGATAGGTCAGTATGGGTCTGTATGTGAGTGGAGAGGTCAGTGTGGGTCTGTATGTGAGTAGATAGGTCAGTGTGGGTCTGTATGTGAGTGGATAGATAGGTCAGTATGGGTCTGTATGTGAGTGGATAGGTCAGTGTGGGTCTGTATGTGAGTGGATAGATAGGTCAGTGTGGGTCTGTATGTGAGTGGATAGGTCAGTGTGGGTCTGTATGTGAGTGGATAGGTCAGTGTGGTTCTGTATGTGAGTGGATAGATAGGTCAGTGTGGGTCTGTATGTGAGTGGATAGATAGATCAGTGTGGGTCTGTATGTGAGTGGATAGATAGATCAGTGTGGGTCTGTATGTGAGTGGATAGATAGGTCAGTGTGGGTCTGTATGTGAGTGGATAGATAGGTCAGTGTGGGTCTGTATGTGAGTGGATAGGTCAGTATGGGTCTGTATGTGAGTGGATAGGTCAGTGTGAGTCTGTATGTGAGTGGATAGGTCAGTATAGGTCTATATGTGAGTGGAGAGGTCAGTGTGGGTCTGTATGTGAGTAGATAGGTCAGTGTGGGTCTGTATGTGAGTGGATAGATGGGTCAGTGTGGGTCTGTATGTGAGTGGATAGGTCAGTGTGAGTCTGTATGTGAGTGGATAGGTCAGTATGGGTCTGTATGTGAGTGGAGAGGTCAGTGTGGGTCTGTATGTGAGTAGATAGGTCAGTGTGGGTCTGTATGTGAGTGGATAGATAGGTCAGTATGGGTCTGTATGTGAGTGGATAGGTCAGTGTGGGTCTGTATGTGAGTGGATAGATAGGTCAGTGTGGGTCTGTATGTGAGTGGATAGGTCAGTGTGGGTCTGTATGTGAGTGGATAGGTCAGTGTGGGTCTGTATGTGAGTGGATAGGTCAGTGTGGGTCTGTATGTGAGTGGATAGGTCAGTGTGGGTCTGTATGTGAGTGGATAGGTCAGTGTGGGTCTGTATGTGAGTGAATAGGTCAGTATGGGTCTGTATGTGAGTGGAGAGGTCAGTGTGGGTCTGTATGTGAGTGGATAGATAGGTCAGTGTGGGTCTGTATGTGAGTGGATAGGTCAGTGTGGGTCTGTATGTGAGTGGATAGGTCAGTGTGGGTCTGTATGTGAGTGGATAGGTCAGTGTGGGTCTGTATGTGAGTGGATAGGTCAGTGTGGGTCTGTATGTGAGTGGATAGGTCAGTGTGGGTCTGTATGTGAGTGGATAGGTCAGTGTGGGTCTGTATGTGAGTGGATAGATAGATCAGTGTGGGTCTGTATGTGAGTGGATAGATAGATCAGTGTGGGTCTGTATGTGAGTGGATAGATAGGTCAGTGTGGGTCTGTATGTGAGTGGATAGGTCAGTGTGGGTCTGTATGTGAGTGGATAGATAGGTCAGTGTGGGTCTGTATGTGAGTGGATAGGTCAGTGTGGGTCTGTATGTGAGTGGATAGATAGGTCAGTGTGGGTCTGTATGTGAGTGGATAGGTCAGTGTGGGTCTGTATGTGAGTGGATAGGTCAGTGTGGGTCTGTATGAGAGTGGATAGGTCAGTGTGGGTCTGTATGTGAGTGGATAGGTCAGTGTGGGTCTGTATGTGAGTGAATAGGTCAGTATGGGTCTGTATGTGAGTGGAGAGGTCAGTGTGGGTCTGTATGTGAGGGGATAGATAGGTCAGTATGGGTCTGTATGTGAGTGGATAGGTCAGTGTGGGTCTGTATGTGAGTGGATAGGTCAGTGTGGGTCTGTATGTGAGTGGATAGATAGGTCAGTTTGGGTCTGTATGTGAGTGTATAGATAGGTCAGTATGGGTTTGTATGTGAGTGGATAGGTCAGTATGGGTCTGTATGTGAGTGGATAGGTCAGTGTGGGTCTGTATGTGAGTGGATAGGTCAGTGTGAATCTGTATGTGAGTGGATAGGTCAGTGTGGGTCTGTATGTGAGTGTATAGATAGGTCAGTATGGGTCTGTATGTGAGTGGATAGGTCAGTGTGGGTCTGTATGTGAGTGGATAGATAGGTCAGTATGGGTCTGTATGTGAGTGGATAGGTCAGTGTCGGTCTGTATGTGAGTGGATAGGTCAGTATGGGTCTGTATGTGAGTGGATAGGTCAGTGTGGGTCTGTATGTGAGTGGATAGGTCAGTGTGGGTCTGTATGTGAGTGGATAGATAGGTCAGTGTGGGTCTGTATGTGAGTGGATAGGTCAGTGTGGGTCTGTATGTGAGTGGATAGGTCAGTATGGGTCTGTATGTGAGTGGATAGGTCAGTATGGGTCTGTATGTGAGTGTATAGATAGGTCAGTGTGGGTCTGTGTGTGAGTGGATAGATAGGTCAATGTGGGTCTGTATGTGAGTGGATAGATAGGTCAATGTGGGTCTGTATGTGAGTGGATAGATAGGTCAGTGTGGGTCTGTATGTGAGTGGATAGGTCAGTATGGGTCTGTATATGAGTGGATAGGTCAGTATGGGTCTGTATATGAGTGGATAGGTCAGTGTGGGTCTGTATGTGAGTGGATAGGTCAGTGTGGGTCTGTATGTGAGTGGATAGGTCAGTGTGGGTCTGTATGTGAGTGGATAGGTCAGTGTGGGTCTGTATGTGAGTGGATAGGTCAGTGTGGGTCTGTATGTGAGTGGATAGGTCAGTGTGGGTCTGTATGTGAGTGGATAGGTCAATGTGGGTCTGTGTGTGAGTGGATAGGTCAGTGTGGGTCTGTATGTGAGTGGATAGGTCAGTGTGGGTCTGTATGTGAGTGGATAGGTCAGTGTGGGTCTGTATGTGAGTGGATAGATAGGTCAGTGTGGGTCTGTATGTGAGTGGATAGATAGGTCAGTGTGGGTCTGTATGTGAGTGGATAGGTCAGTGTGGGCCTGTATGTGAGTGGATAGGTCAGTGTGGGTCTGTATGTGAGTGGATAGAAAGGTCAGTGTGGGTCTGTATGGGAGTGGATAGATAGGTCAGTGTGGGTCTGTATGTGAGTGGATAGATAGGTCAGTGTGGGTCTGTGTGTGAGTGGATAGATAGGTCAGTATGGGTCTGTATGTGACTGGATAGATAGGTCAGTGTGGGTCTGTATGTGAGTGGATAGGTCAGTGTGGGTCTGTATGTGAGTGGATAGGTAGGTCAGTGTGGGTCTGTGTGTGAGTGGATAGGTCAGTGTGGGTCTGTATGTGAGTTGATAGATAGGTCAGTATGGGTCTGTATGTGAGTGGATAGGTCAGTGTGGGTCTGTATGTGAGTGGATAGGTCAGTATGGGTCTGTGTGTGAGTGGATAGGTCAGTGTTGGTCTGTATGTGAGTGGATAGGTCAGTGTCGGTCTGTATGTGAGTGGATAGGTCAGTGTGGGTCTGTATGTGAGTGGATAGGTCAGTGTGGGTCTGTATGTGAGTGGATAGATAGGTCAGTGTGGGTCTGTGTGTGAGTGGATAGATAGGTCAGTGTGGGTCTGTGTGTGAGTGGATAGATAGGTCAGTATGGGTCTGTATGTGAGTGGATAGGTCAGTGTGGGTCTGTATGTGAGTGGATAGGTCAGTGTGGGTCTGTATGTGAGTGGATAGATAGGTCAGTATGGGTCTGTATGTGAGTGGATAGGTCAGTGTGGGTCTGTGTGTGAGTGGATAGATAGGTCAGTGTGGGTCTGTATGTGAGTGGATAGATAGGTCAGTGTGGGTCTGTGTGTGAGTGTATAGATAGGTCAGTGTGGGTCTGTATGTGAGTGGATAGGTCAGTATGGGTCTGTATGTGAGTGGATAGGTCAGTGTGGGTCTGTATGTGAGTGGATAGATAGGTCAGTGTGGGTCTGTATGTGAGTGGATAGGTCAGTGTGGGTCTGTTTGTGAGTGGATAGGTCAGTGTTGGTCTGTGTGTGAGTGGATAGATAGGTCAGTGTGGGTCTGTGTGTGAGTGGATAGATAGGTCAGTATGGGTCTGTATATGAGTGGATAGATAGGTCAGTATGGGTCTGTATGTGAGTGGATAGGTCAGTGTGGGTCTGTATGTGAGTGGATAGGTCAGTGTGGGTCTGTATGTGAGTGGATAGGTCAGTGTGGGTCTGTATGTGAGTGGATAGGTCAGTGTGGGTCTGTATGTGAGTGGATAGATAGGTCAGTATGGGTCTGTATGTGAGTGGATAGGTCAGTGTGGGTCTGTATGGGAGTGGATAGGTCAGTGTCGGCCTGTATGTGAGTGGATAGGTCAGTATGGGTCTGTATGTGAGTGGATAGGTCAGTGTGGGTCTGTATGTGAGTGGATAGATAGGTCAGTATGGGTCTGTGTGTGAGTGGATAGATAGGTCACTATGGGTCTGTATGTGAGTGGATAGGTCAGTGTGAGTCTGTATGTGAGTGGATAGATAGGTCAGTATGGGTCTGTATGTGAGTGGATAGGTCAGTGTGGGTCTGTATGTGAGTGGATAGATAGGTCAGTGTGAGTCTGTATGTGAGTGGGTAGATAGGTCAGTATGGGTCTGTATGTGAGTGGATAGGTCAGTGTGGGTCTGTATGTGAGTGGATAGATAGGTCAGTGTGAGTCTGTATGTGAGTGGATAGATAGGTCAGTATGGGTCTGTATGTGAGTGGATAGATAGGTCAGTATGGGTCTGTATGTGAGTGGATAGGTCAGTGTGGGTCTGTATGTGAGTTGATAGGTCAGTGTGGGTCTGTATGTGAGTGGATAGATAGGTCAGTATGGGTCTGTATGTGAGTGGATAGGTCAGTGTGAGTCTGTATGTGAGTGGATAGATAGGTCAGTGTGGGTCTGTGTGTGAGTGGATAGGTCAGTGTGGGTCTGTGTGTGAGTGGATAGATAGGTCAGTGTGGGTCTGTGTGTGAGTGGATAGAGAGGTCAGTATGGGTCTGTATGTGAGTGGATAGGTCACTGTGGGTCTGTATGTAAGTGGATAGGTCAGTGTGGGTCTGTATGTGAGTGGATAGATAGGTCAGTGTGGGTCTGTATGTGAGTGGATAGGTCAGTGTGGGTCTGTATGTGAGTGGATAGGTCAGTATGGGTCTGTATGTGAGTGGATAGGTCATTGTGGGTCTGTATGTGAGTGGATAGGTCAGTGTGGGTCTGTATGTTAGTGGATAGGTCAGTGTGGGTCTGTATGTGAGTGGATAGATAGGTCAGTGTGGGTATGTATGTCAGTGGATAGATAGGTCAGTGTGGGTCTGTATGTGAGTGGAGAGGTTAGTGTGGGTCTGTATGTGAGTGGATAGATAGGTCAGTATGTGTCTGTATGTGAGTGGATAGATAGGTCAGTGTGGGTCTGTATGTGAGTGGATAGATAGGTCAGTATGGGTCTGTATGTGAGTGGATAGGTCAGTGTGGGTCTGTATGTGAGTGGATAGATAGGTCAGTGTGGGTCTGTATGTGAGTGGATAGATAGGTCAGTGTGGGTCTGTATGTGAGTGGATAGGTCAGTATGGGTCTGTATGTGAGTGGATAGGTCAGTATGGGTCTGTATGTGAGTGGATAGGTCAGTGTGGGTCTGTATGTGAGTGGATAGGTCAGTGTGGGTCTGTATGTTAGTGGATAGGTCAGTGTGGGTCTGTATGTGAGTGGATAGATAGGTCAGTGTGGGTCTGTATGTCAGTGGATAGATAGGTCAGTGTGGGTCTGTATGTGAGTGGAGAGGTTAGTGTGGGTCTGTATGTGAGTGGATAGATAGGTCAGTATGTGTCTGTATGTGAGTGGATAGATAGGTCAGTGTGGGTCTGTATGTGAGTGGATAGATAGGTCAGTATGGGTCTGTGTGTGAGTGGATAGATAGGTCAGTGTGGGCCTGTATGTGAGTGGATAGGTCAGTGTGGGTCTGTATGTGAGTGGATAGATAGGTCAGTGTGGGTCTGTATGTGAGTGGATAGATAGGTCAGTATGGGTCTGTATGTGAGTGGATAGGTCAGTGTGGGTCTGTATGTGAGTGGATAGGTCAGTGTGGGTCTGTATGTGAGTGGATAGGTCAGTGTGGGTCTGTATGTGAGTGGATAGATAGGTCAGTGTGGGTCTGTATGTCAGTGCATAGATAGGTCAGTGTGGGTCTGTATGTGAGTGGATAGGTCAGTGTGGGTCTGTATGTGAGTGGATAGGTCAGTGTGGGTCTGTATGTGAGTGGATAGGTCAGTGTGGGTCTGTATGTCAGTGGATAGATAGGTCAGTGTGGGTCTGTATGTGAGTGGATAGGTCAGTGTGGGTCTGTATGTGAGTGGATAGATAGGTCAGTATGTGTCTGTATGTGAGTGGATTGGTCAGTGTGGGTCTGTATGTGAGTGGATAGATAGGTCAGTGTGGGTCTGTATGTGAGTGGATTGGTCAGTGTCAGTCTGTATGTGAGTGGATAGGTCAGTATGGGTCTGTATGTGAGTGGATAGATAGGTCAGTGTGGGTCTGTATGTGAGTGGATAGATAGGTCAGTATGGGTCTGTATGTGAGTGGATAGGTCAGTGTGGGTCTGTATGTGAGTGGATAGATAGGTCAGTATGGGTCTGTGTGTGAGTGGATAGGTCAGTGTGGGTCTGTATGTGAGTGGATAGATAGGTCAGTGTGGGTCTATATGTGAGTGGATAGGTCAGTGTGGGTCTGTATGTGAGTGGATAGATAGGTCAGTGTGGGTCTGTATGTGAGTGGATAGATAGGTCAGTGTGGGTCTGTATGTGAGTGGATTGATAGGTCAGTATGGGTCTGTATGTGAGTGGATAGGTCAGTGTGGGTCTGTATGTGAGTGGATAGATAGGTCAGTGTGGGTCTGTATGTGAGTGGATAGATAGGTCAGTATGGGTCTGTATGTGAGTGGATAGGTCAGTGTGGGTCTGTATGTGAGTGGATAGATAGGTCAGTGTGGGTCTGTATGTGAGTGGATAGATAGGTCAGTATGGGTCTGTATGTGAGTGGATAGATAGGTCAGTGTGGGTCTGTATGTGAGTGGATAGGTCAGTATGGGTCTGTATGTGAGTGGATAGGTCAGTATTGGTCTGTATGTGAGTGGATAGGTCAGTATGGGTCTGTATGTGAGTGGATAGGTCAGTGTGGGTCTGTATGTGAGTGGATAGATAGGTCAGTGTGGGTCTGTATGTGAGTGTATAGATAGGTCAGTGTGGGTCTGTATGTGAGTGGATAGGTCAGTGTGGGTCTGTATGTGAGTGGATAGATAGGTCAGTATGGGTCTCTATGTGAGTGGATAGGTCAGTGTGAGTCTGTATGTGAGTGGATAGGTCAGTGTGGGTCTGTATGTGAGTGGATAGATAGGTCAGTGTGAGTCTGTATGTGAGTGGATAGGTCAGTGTGGGTCTGTATGTGAGTGGATAGGTCAGTATGGGTCTGTATGTGAGTGGATAGGTCAGTGTGGGTCTGTATGTGAGTGGATAGATAGGTCAGTGTGAGTCTGTATGTGAGTGGATAGGTCAGTATGGGTCTGTATGTGAGTGGATAGGTCAGTGTGGGTCTGTATGTGAGTGGATAGGTCAGTGTGGGTCTGTATGTGAGTGGATAGATAGGTCAGTGTGAGTCTGTATGTGAGTGGATAGATAGGTCAGTATGGGTCTATATGTGAGTGGATAGGTCAGTATGGGTCTGTATGTGAGTGGATAGATAGGTCAGTATGGGTCTATATGTGAGTGGATAGGTCAGTATGGGTCTGTATGTGAGTGGATAGATAGGTCAGTATGGGTCTATATGTGAGTGGATAGGTCGGTATGGGTCTGTATGTGAGTGGATAGATAGGTCAGTATGGGTCTGTATGTGAGTGGATAGGTCAGTGTGGGTCTGTATGTGAGTGGATAGATAGGTCAGTGTGAGTCTGTATGTGAGTGGATAGGTCAGTGTGGGTCTGTATGTGAGTGGATAGATAGGTCAGTGTGGGTCTGTATGTGAGTGGATAGGTCAGTGTGAGTCTGTATGTGAGTGGATAGGTCAGTGTGGGTCTGTATGTGAGTGGATAGATAGGTCAGTGTGAGTCTGTATGTGAGTGGATAGATAGGTCAGTGTGGGTCTGTATGTGAGTGGATAGATAGGTCAGTGTGGGTCTGTATGTGAGTGGATAGGTCAGTGTGGGTCAGTATGTGAGTGGATAGATAGGTCAGTGTGGGTCTGTATGTGAGTGGATAGATAGGTCAGTATGGGTCTGTATGTGAGTGGATAGATAGGTCAGTATGGGTCTGTATGTGAGTGGATAGATAGGTCAGTGTGGGTCTGTATGTGAGTGGATAGATAGGTCAGTATGGGTCTGTATGTGAGTGGATAGATAGGTCAGTATGGGTCTGTATGTGAGTGGATAGATAGGTCAGTGTGGGTCTGTATGTGAGTGGATAGATCAGTGTGGGTCTGTATGTGAGTGGATAGGTCAGTGTGGGTCTGTATGTGAGTGGATAGATAGGTCAGTATGGGTCTGTATGTGAGTGGATAGATAGGTCAGTATGGGTCTGTATGTGAGTGGATAGATAGGTCAGTGTGGGTCTGTATGTGAGTGGATAGATCAGTGTGGGTCTGTATGTGAGTGGATAGGTCAGTATGGGTCTGTATGTGAGTGGATAGATAGGTCAGTGTGGGTCAGTATGTGAGTGGATAGGTCAGTATGGGTCTGTATGTGAGTGGATAGGTCAGTATGGGTCTGTATGTGAGTGGATAGGTCAGTGTGGGTCTGTATGTGAGTGGATAGGTCAGTATGGGTCTGTATGTGAGTGGATAGGTCAGTATGGGTCTGTATGTGAGTGGATAGGTCAGTGTGGGTCTGTATGTGAGTGGATAGGTCAGTGTGGGTATGTATGTGAGTGGATAGGTCAGTGTGGGTCTGTATGTGAGTGGATAGATAGGTCAGTATGGGTTTGTGGGTGCTGGGTTCACTTGAAAGTGTTGAACTTGATGGATTGGTCTCTTTCTTTCTCCCTTTCTATCACTGAGGCAGGAGGAAAGGTTACACTTGGTTTATTGTTTTTAATTCTCACACCCTGTGGGCACCAGTACTACATTCCCACTCGCCCTAACCAGTTAATCATTTCAATTATTTTCTAGTTTATATAAACAAACAAAAAAAAAGCTCTCTGTTTCTGCCCAGGTTCCAACCCACAGCTGAGGCTACACTATTTCCCTTATCACTATGGCATCTGCCAATGCTCTACATGATATTTTAATCATGTTTTAATTAGTTGCTGCTGATGCTCAAACTACTCCCAGCCTTTGATTTGCAACTTGCTAGACTGTCTGGGAGCAGTTTCAAAAAACATGTGTCAGTAGCCCCATAACTGCTCTAACTGTCTATTTTTTTCAAAAATAGTTCTATTTCTCCTCATTGTCTGTAGGGGATGAGACTTACTCCATACACAGCAATCTTGTGGAATTGTCCCACGGAAATGTAACGTTATACATGTTTAAATGTGCAGTCATCACCCCTCCAATCATGATGTCTCCTTCCTGGATATATTCATATTCCTCAACTGCTTTAATGATCTGTAGGCGACAGGCAGGGTTGATTGGCTCAGATCTGCAGAATTCCATGCATAAGATTATAATATAAATCAGCATTTTTATATAATTTGCTTCAGCTGCGCCTCTGAGCACTGCTCCCCCACAGAGCAAGATGTACCCCAGTACCAGGCAGAAAGCATTTCCCTTACAAAGTTCAGTAGCACAGGATACAGGATTGGGCTGCATTTGTATAGCAAAGTAATGGGCCCGGCTCATCCAACCCTCATTTTATAGAGAGGATTTGCTCAGTAGAATGAATATAGACACAGCCACCGGGGGAGCTCTGCTCTATTCTGGGAATGGTACATTTAGCCTTTATTATCTCTGTGCTCTGAAGATACACTGAAATAAAAAGTCTAAATGAACCAACTGGTTATTATTACCATCAATTGCTATGTTTCTGTAATTACTGACTTTACACTGACTTTATGCTCTTTGGCAGCAGTCAGAAAATAACTTACTGAAAACTTTCCAAATACTTTGTTAGGATTATTGCTGCACATTTGCTATTCTTTACAATGTATTCCTAATTTTTTTTTTTTTTTTGGGGGGGGGGTGATTGGCATTTGGCATTTACTTACTGTATATGTGTAAAAAAAAAAATTAAAATGAGAAACTCATATTTTGCTCAAATCTAGGCCTCCCCATAATGGAAATTAAATAAATAGATACATAAATATTGCACCTTCATCTATAGCAGAGACTTGTTAAAGAGTCATGGATAGGTTGGGATTAAGTCATTAATTGAGAGAAATATGTAACCCCTATTTGGCTGTAAAACAGACAAGCACAAGCTAGGATAGGTTTAGAGCATGGGGTACATGTATGTATGTATGTATATCTTTATTTATAAAGCGCTACTTATGTACGCAGCGCTGTACAGTAGAATACACTAATAAAAACAGGGGGTTATTAAGATAATAATAGATAAATACAAAGTATAACAATAAATACAGATAGATACAAGATAAATACAGTTGCAATAAGTTAAGAGTCAAAGACACAAGAGGATGGAGGTCCCTGCCCCGTAGAGCTTACAATCTATATGGGAGGGTACATGTGACTCTCTTAAACAGGATGGGCCTTTGCGATATGGAAGTATCCTGGGGTGTAGTGCAACTACAATTCACTGGAACTGTTAGCAGAGTAAAACAGTAATAATTGATGCCAGAAGGTTCTTTGCAGATAAACAAATGATAACTGGTTTATTATCCCAGACAATTGGTATTGCAGGGTTGATAATAAAGCTTGGCACCACTGTGGAGAGCAGTCTAGATAGATACCTCAGGTTGAATACCTTAGCAGTATTAGGATCCCAACAGCTGACTATGGAAAAGGGGTAAAATACTAGCCTGTCTCCTATGTCTTAACCATGGCCCTGACACTAAGGCAGCATTGCCTGTATGGTAGGGTACTTCCAGCTACTTTCCTGGTTGGAGCCAAAAGCTGCTCCTGCTTCCTTCCCTCTCTATCTCACTTTCCTATAAAGTGATCTACGTAGTATAACTGTCTAGCTGGTCCTCATTCATGGAGTCCCTGACTTCTCCAGAGTATAGATGGGTACTCTAGGGTAGAATATGGCTTTACTGCGGCCCTGTTGATCCCGGGCTCAGTGGACCTGTCACCTGAGACACCAGAGGCAGCCAAAGAGGAAGACCTCCACCCCTTTGCTAAACACTATATTGGAATGCAAAGGGTGGAGTCAACCTGTAAACCAATAAGGCACATAAACTAGGAAGTTGTAGGGTTTAAAGCCATAGGGGCATGTTAACCCTATGGGTCCCTACACATATATATGGTATTAGGCAGAGGTTAGCAAATAAAGCCTGTGCATAAATATAAAACATTGGTCTAACAGATAGAAGGTGTATTTACAAGTAACTTGAAGGTTGCAAATAGACAGCGAAACCTTAAATGAGAAACAGGGAGGAGCCTGGTACCTTGGGAGGGGTGGTATTTTGAAGTTATATCTCAGGTTAACTAAAATTGCTAGGTTTGGGGTAATGCCTACCTGTCCGAGTGGGTTAGTTGTATAATAGTCCCATCTGGACCATACGTTTTTCCAGTTCTCTTGGGCACCCCTGATATTGGCAGTCATATATTCCATTTTCCTCATATCTTTCACCTTGATTAATATATCTTTTAGTTTGGGAGGGTGTGGATTTTTCCACTGTGATGTAATGGCAAGCCTGGATGCTGTTAGGAAATAGTGTACAAGTCGCTGCTCTGATGAGGTAATTATCAGAGATTGGTTTTCCAACTAATGGTGTATAAATATCTTAGTGGATGTCCCTAAAAAAGATGTGGGATAGAAGCTTTTCCACTTCTTTCCATAGTGGTATAATTTTAGGACATTGCCATAATATATGTTGTAGAGTGCTCATATGGCCACACTCTCTCCAGCATAGTGGGGATGTACCCGGGAACATGCGGCTGAGTTTCACGGGGGCGTCATACCAAAGTACATGGATTTATATATGCTTTTATTTTTTATGCCCAGTGAGCAGGGAGTAGGCGGGGAGAAACTGAATATGTGGGTAAGAGCTGGAGTAAGGGCAGGGGCACACTGTTAGTAGGGATGGGGGCATAGGATCCAGCGAGCAGGGAGTAGGCGGGGAGAAACTGAATATGTGGGTAAGAGCTGGAGTAAGGGCAGGGGCACACTGTTAGTAGGTATGGGGGCATAGGGCCCAGTGAGCAGGGAGTAGGCGGAGAGGAACTGAATATGTGGGTAAGAGCTGGAGTAAGGGCAGGGGCACACTGTTAGTAGGGATGGGGGCATAGGGCCCAGTGAGCAGGGAGTAGGCGGAGAGGAACTGAATATGTGGGTAAGAGCTGGAGTAAGGGCAGGGGCACACTGTTAGTAGGGATGGGGGCATAGGGCCCAGTGAGCAGGGAGTAGGCGGAGAGGAACTGAATATGTGGGTAAGAGCTGGAGTAAGGGCAGGGGCACACTGTTAGTAGGGATGGGGGCATAGGGCCCAGTGAGCAGGGAGTAGGGGGATAGGAACTGAATATGTGGGTAAGAGCTGGAGTAAGGGCAGGGGCACACTGTTAGTAGGGATGGGGGCATAGGGCCCAGTGAGCAGGGAGTAGGGGGAGAGGAAGTGAATATGTGGGTAAGAGCTGGAGTAAGGGCAGGGGCACACTGTTAGTAGGTATGGGGGCATAGGGCCCAGTGAGCAGGGAGTAGGCGGAGAGGAACTGAATATGTGGGTAAGAGCTGGAGTAAGGGCAGGGGCACACTGTTAGTAGGGATGGGGGCATAGGGCCCAGTGAGCAGGGAGTAGGCGGAGAGGAACTGAATATGTGGGTAAGAGCTGGAGTAAGGGCAGGGGCACACTGTTAGTAGGGATGGGGGCATAGGGCCCAGTGAGCAGGGAGTAGGCGGAGAGGAACTGAATATGTGGGTAAGAGCTGGAGTAAGGGCAGGGGCACACTGTTAGTAGGGATGGGGGCATAGGGCCCAGTGAGCAGGGAGTAGGCGGAGAGGAACTGAATATGTGGGTAAGAGCTGGAGTAAGGGCAGGGGCACACTGTTAGTAGGGATGGGGGCATAGGGCCCAGTGAGCAGGGAGTAGGGGGATAGGAACTGAATATGTGGGTAAGAGCTGGAGTAAGGGCAGGGGCACACTGTTAGTAGGGATGGGGGCATAGGGCCCAGTGAGCAGGGAGTAGGGGGAGAGGAAGTGAATATGTGGGTAAGAGCTGGAGTAAGGGCAGGGGCACACTGTTAGTAGGTATGGGGGCATAGGGCCCAGTGAGCAGGGAGTAGGCGGAGAGGAACTGAATATGTGGGTAAGAGCTGGAGTAAGGGCAGGGGCACACTGTTAGTAGGGATGGGGGCATAGGGCCCAGTGAGCAGGGAGTAGGCGGAGAGGAACTGAATATGTGGGTAAGAGCTGGAGTAAGGGCAGGGGCACACTGTTAGTAGGGATGGGGGCATAGGGCCCAGTGAGCAGGGAGTAGGCGGAGAGGAACTGAATATGTGGGTAAGAGCTGGAGTAAGGGCAGGGGCACACTGTTAGTAGGGATGGGGGCATAGGGCCCAGTGAGCAGGGAGTAGGCGGAGAGGAACTGAATATGTGGGTAAGAGCTGGAGTAAGGGCAGGGGCACACTGTTAGTAGGGATGGGGCATAGGGCCCAGTGAGCAGGGAGTAGGCGGAGAGGAACTGAATATGTGGGTAAGAGCTGGAGTAAGGGCAGGGGCACACTGTTAGTAGGGATGGGGGCATAGGGCCCAGTGAGCAGGGAGTAGGGGGAGAGGAAGTGAATATGTGGGTAAGAGCTGGAGTAAGGGCAGGGGCACACTGTTAGTAGGGATGGGGGCATAGGGCCCAGTGAGCAGGGAGTAGGCGGAGAGGAACTGAATATGTGGGTAAGAGCTGGAGTAAGGGCAGGGGCACACTGTTAGTAGGGATGGGGGCATAGGGCCCAGTGAGCAGGGAGTAGGGGGAGAGGAAGTGAATATGTGGGTAAGAGCTGGAGTAAGGGCAGGGGCACACTGTTAGTAGGGATGGGGGCATAGGGCCCAGTGAGCAGGGAGTAGGGGGAGAGGAACTGAATATGTGGGTAAGAGCTGGAGTAAGGGCAGGGGCACACTGTTAGTAGGGATGGGGCATAGGGCCCAGTGAGCAGGGAGTAGGGGGAGAGGAACTGAATATGTGGGTAAGAGCTGGAGTAAGGGCAGGGGTACACTGTTAGTAGGGATGGGGGCATACGGCCCAGTGAGCAGGGAGTAGGGGGAGAGGAAGTGAATATGTGGGTAAGAGCTGGAGTAAGGGCAGGGGTACACTGTTAGTAGGGATGGGGGCATAGGGCCCAGTGAGCAGGGAGTAGGGGGAGAGGATCAGAGAAGCTGAGAAACTTCAGACTCTGTTATGAGATTGAAGGAGCTGAATAGGGAGAGAGGAGATTTAGGAAGGCTGAGATTCCCGGTATCTGAAGGATCGACTTTGCTTTTAAAGAAGTCAGCAAAGTCCTGGGGGGGGGGTGTTCAGATACGACTGATTCATTAGGTGAAGGATGAAGTAGTGAGTTAAATATGGAAAATAATCACTGTGGGTTTTATTTATTATTATTTGTGTTATAGTATACTTGCTTGGCCTGGGATAGGGCAGTATTGAGACTCACCATAAGAAATTTATAGTGGAGGAAATCCATTTTCACAGGAGATTTCCCCCAAATGCGCTCAGCGGGTCGGGCACAGGAGCAGGAATGGCGCCTGAGGGTTAAGCCAGGGCCGGGAATTGTGGGCACGACTGCGTTGGGGCTGCAGGGGGGCATGGGGGTTTATTGCGGATGATAAAATAGAGATGTAGGTATTTACCAGTAACTCAGGATCAGAGGAAGCACAGAAGGAGGAGAGGCTAGAACTAAGAGTTAGAGAGAGCAGTTATATCCACTCTTTGAGTGTTGGGAATCAGGGATTTAGGCTGAGCATTAGTAGAAGGAGAAGGAGACACGTGCGAGATAGAAAAAGAGAGATAAGATGATGATCTGAAAGAGGAAATGGCTCACTATTAAATGCAGATAGATCTAGATTTTTGGAAAAGACCAGGGGGCTGATTCACTAAAGCGCGTCTTAATTTTCGCACGATTCACTATAAGCATACTTGCGCTATTTTACGCATGGTATTTCATGTGATATTTTTGTCACGATAAATAGCGTGCACTTTTTTTTCCGCATGCGCGCTATTTATCGCAAGCGGTAATTGTCGCGACATTACGCGCGTGACAATCTGCAGCATAAAACTGGCGGCATTTTGCCCTGGGAGAGGACAGAGTGCTAGAGAAGTGCTGTATAAATGTTTATTTGCAAACCCTCCCCCCAAAAAACAATAAAAATATAAGTAAGAAAAAAAAAAGTGCTAGAGATAATAAAATGGGGGGGGGGCATTTAAGAATATTTAGCCAAATACTTAGGGGTCCATTTGCTAAAATGGCTTAAATTAAGTGGGAGATTTTAGACACAGAATAAATGGCAATATGGCATTATGGTTGAACGTGATGGACTTATGTCTTTTTTCAACCCAACTTACTATGTTACTATGTTACTTTCGTCATCCCTGACATTTCTTACATTTGTACTTTAGTTCAAATTACTTGCTAAATCTTTTCCTGAACGTATACTGTAAAAGCATAATAAAGTACAATAATTACCTTCCGCAATTTCAGCTATCAGATCTGAATTCCTGCGCTTCAGGTCCGACCATATGCGCTGGAGCAGGCGGAGGTCCACATCAATTCCAAAGCCCCCGCGCAACCCGTCTTGGAGGTCGCGCAGGATCGCCCTCTTCATCTCGTGGACCCCTAAGGGCCCCAGTGGCGGGTTGTCATATCCTGAGTGCAGGAAAAAGCTGATAATATAGCGCCTCTCCCCTGGTAGCAGATCAGAAACCCCAGGCATGATGCTCCTCTCAGTGTGACTGCAGGCTCAATGACACAAAATGGCCCCAAGTCGCACATGTCACGAGATTACAAAATCGCTACAAAATGTCTGCCAGTCGCAAGATTACAAAGTCGCGACAAAGAATATACCTAGTAATATTTACCGCTACAGTACTGCATATTTTTGCGCTGAATACAATCACATGATTCACAAACACTTAGGCACGCTAAATATCACATTGGTCTATGCGAAAATTAACACCTACTATAGGCAGGCGATAAATTATAGAAAAGTACAGTAAATGAGTTTTTGGCAATAAAATATGGACTTACAGTGTTATTTATTCAGTCTGTGTCTTTTTACTCAATTTTAATTATGTCGTGGCATGTATAGAATTTCGCTACTATAGTAAATATTTAGTCGCCATAATATACAGTACTATAGTGGTAAATATTTAGTCGCCATAATATACAGTACTATAGCGGTAAATATTTAGTCGCCATATTTAGTAGTATATTATGGCGACTAAATATTTACCGCTACAGTACTGTATATTATCGCGACTAAATATTTACCGCTATAGTACTGTATATTATCGCGACTAAATATTTACCGCTATAGTACTGTATATTAGTAGGGAAATTCCATACATGCCAAGACTTTAGTAAAATTGAGTAAAAAGACACAGACTTGAATAAATAACACTGTAAGTCCATATTTTATTGGCAAAAAAATAATTTATCGCCTGCCTATAGTAGGTGTTAATTTTCGCATAGACCAATGCGATATTTAGCGCACCTAAGTGTTTATGAATCATGCGATCGTATTCTTTTCAGCACAAAAATTAACGCATGCGTTAAAACTAGCGTGAAAAATAACGCATGCGAAAATGGCGACAACGTACGCGATAATATTATGGTGAATCACACGCTAATTATCGCGACTAATTTAACACAAAAAAGCATAAGATAAATTTTAGTGAATCAGCCCCCAGATCTAGGAAATGACCATCCTTATGGGTAGCTGTATTAGTCCCACTGCTGGAGATCAAAAGAGGAGCTTAGATGGAGAAATTGAGAGGCCGGGGCTGAGAGGGGTCATCTATATGGCAATTGAAATTGCCTAAAATAATTGCAGGGGGGTCAGACAATAGATACAAAGAGCCAGGATTCAAAGTCAGAGAGAAACGTAGCTAAGGATTTTATAGAAGGAGGTCTGTAAACAACTGCCCCCCCCCCGCACAGACAGAGGCTGGAACAGCTGAACCCCATGCACCTCAAAAGAAGGAAGTAACAGTCAGTGGCACAGAGAGACACAGGGGCCCCAGGGTTGGGCTGTGTGTGTAGAACAGAGTAAGGGGCCCGGCTCATCCAACCCTCATTTTATAGAGAGCAGAGAGAGGATTTGCCCCAGTAACAGTCAGTGGCACAGAGAGACACAGGGGCCCCAGGGTTGGGCTGTGTGTGTAGAACAGAGTAAGGGGCCCGGCTCATCCAACCCTCATTTTATAGAGAGCAGAGAGAGGATTTGCCCCAGTAACAGTCAGTGGCACAGAGAGACACAGGGGCCCCAGGGTTGGGCTGTGTGTGTAGAACAGAGTAAGGGGCCCGGCTCATCCAACCCTCATTTTATAGAGAGCAGAGACAGGATTTGCCCCAGTAACAGTCAGTGGCACAGAGAGACACAGGGGCCCCAGGGTTGGGCTGTGTAGAACAGAGTAAGGGGCCCGGCTCATCCAACCCTCATTTTATAGAGAGCAGAGAGAGGATTTGCCCCAGTAACAGTCAGTGGCACAGAGAGACACAGGGGCCCCAGGGTTGGGCTGTGTGTGTAGAACAGAGTAAGGGGCCCGGCTCATCCAACCCTCATTTTATAGAGAGCAGAGAGAGGATTTGCCCCAGTAACAGTCAGTGGCACAGAGAGACACAGGGGCCCCAGGGTTGGGCTGTGTGTGTAGAACAGAGTAAGGGGCCCGGCTCATCCAACCCTCATTTTATAGAGAGCAGAGAGAGGATTTGCCCCAGTAGCAGTCAGTGGCACAGAGAGACACAGGGGCCCCAGGGTTGGGCTGTGTGTGTAGAACAGAGTAAGGGGCCCGGCTCATCCAACCCTCATTTTATAGAGAGCAGAGAGAGGATTTGCCCCAGTAACAGTCAGTGGCACAGAGAGACACAGGGGCCCCAGGGTTGGGCTGTGTGTGTAGAACAGAGTAAGGGGCCCGGCTCATCCAACCCTCATTTTATAGAGAGCAGAGAGAGGATTTGCCCCAGTAACAGTCAGTAGCACAGAGAGACACAGGGGCCCCAGGGTTGGGCTGTGTGTGTAGAACAGAGTAAGGGGCCCGGCTCATCCAACCCTCATTTTATAGAGAGCAGAGAGAGGATTTGCCCCAGTAACAGTCAGTGGCACAGAGAGACACAGGGGCCCCAGGGTTGGGCTGTGTGTGTAGAACAGAGTAAGGGGCCCGGCTCATCCAACCCTCATTTTATAGAGAGCAGAGAGAGGATTTGCCCCAGTAACAGTCAGTGGCACAGAGAGACACAGGGGCCCCAGGGTTGGGCTGTGTGTGTAGAACAGAGTAAGGGGCCTGGCTCATCCAACCCTCATTTTATAGAGAGCAGAGAGAGGATTTGCTCAGTAGAATGAATATAGGCACAGCCACTGGGGGGAGCTCTGCTCTATTCTGGAAATGTTTTCTTTAAAGGAGATGTAAATGTTAAAAAAAACAAATCATATATTTAGCCTTAGACTAGTATTCTCTACACTTTACACTACCTTATTTTTAATATAAGACTACCTTAATCCGCCATGTCCAGCACTTCCCCCTGGTGCTTTGCAGTCACATGTGCCATGTTTGAAAGTCTTCAGAAGGAGCGGAAGCCCCCACCCTCCTGGAAAAACCCCTGCTCATACACAGGCTCCTGCTGCCTCCAGGCCTGCGCAGAAGGGCTCTCCATTCCGACATTAACATTAAGTTAACAAAATGGTTGTTTTCTGCCATCAAATTCAGTTCTGGCCTCCTTTCACTTGAAGGTCTTGGTCAGTCGGACCAAAACAAAACAAAAAATCCAATTAGTTTTGCTGCACATTTGCTATTCATTATTATAAATGGCTAACATGGGTGAAAGACATTTCTTCAAATGAAATGAGATGTTGCAAAACTGAAAGAGAACCTAATACCTATTATACTGACTGTATACCTGCATCATATAATATTTTCATTAAAAGAAAAGTAATTAGTGGCCTATTGTATGTTTTCTTGTTTCAGTTTGTATCTCCTGTTCACAGGTGGGGTTCTCTATGTTTTATTTATCTATACATAAGCCACCATTTTGCTTAGACATATTACACATATTATATTAAATTTATTCATTAACGTGGAAAATTATTTCTTAAAATTCATACATTTCAAGGAGTCAAATGGTAAATTCCATAATTATGCATCAGATATAAGGATATATGTACAGGCTATTTATGGACTTTATGTTCTTTATATAGTGAATAAAGTACCCACTTTTGTAAAATATAGAGATATTATAATTCACCAAGGAGTTTCATGGCCATATACGAAGGCACGAAGCGAAGGTCATGGAACGCCAAGGTGACTTCAAATACCCTTATATGTTACAACAGGGGGTACTTTATTTATTATTATATACAAGTTTTTGTGAGTCATGTGACAGAAATGACATCACTTAGCTCAGAGTATAACAGATGACATCACTAAGCACCATTTATAAGGATATAATTTACTGTTTGGTCCCACAGGGAAATGACCCAACTGTATATCATATATCTATTCATGCTGATTGCACCATATATAGAAGATCAGATCAGATGCACAACTGTTACTGGGCATTTAAACATTATTTGTATTTGTTTCAGTGTTATACCAATGCTATCTGCGGGTAAGAAAATAAATGAAAAAGTCACAGGGGAGATTCTTTTACAGAAAAAACAGGCAATGCTGCTCTTAGGCTGAGAAACTGGGTGACTACTTGCACTGTTCAACCATGAACATATTGGCAAATCCAGTGTTAGACCATATTGGTGCAAAGTCAAAATCTGTGCTATAGTTGTAGAATAATATGAGGGCCATACACTTTGGCAGGGGTCCCCAACCCTTACTCATGAGCCACAGTCAAATGTAAAAAGACTTGGGGAGCAACACAAGCACCATAAAAGTTCATGGAGGTGCCAAATAAGGGCTGTGATTGGCTATTAGGCAGCCTCTATGCACCCTATCAGCTTACAGGGGCTTTATTTGGTAGGAAATCTTGTTTTTATTCAACCAAAACTCACTCCCCAAGCTAGGAATTCAAAAATAACTACCTGGTTTGGGGGCACTGAGAGCAACATCCAAGGGGTTGGGGAGCAACATGTTGCCCCGGGCTACTGGTTGTGGATTAGTACACTACAGTATGTCTTTTAGAGGGTATTATATTCTGCCTGGGGGTAGGATGCTCACAATATTGGATATGTCCTCAGCCCTGCTCCTGTAATACAACTATGAATACAATAGATAGCATAATCTCTTTTTTTGCCACGGCCGCGACTTTTTTGACGTGTGACAAATTTTTGTGGAAGTTTCGTGAAAGAATTCACCAATCACATTTCTAGGTTTTCTATGCCTGGAGAAAAAAAATTCGCTCATCACTATGTCATATACCCTGAAGAGTTGATTTTAACCCTATCTCTGTCCAGGTACAAACTTTGGGTGTATTTTTCTGATTAAAAAGGGTTATATTTAGAGTTTGTGTCTGTATCAATGCATTACAGGGAATGGGAAGGTGCAGAATCCTGTCTCGGTTACTGCTATTCTGTTCCCTATCACTGCAATAGGCAACAGGACTGCCTGATTATACAGTATGTACATAGATTCCTTAAAGGGCTAATGCCTTGAGCAGTTTGATATATCCATCATTTGGGCTGTATTTTTAAAATTGTAATAAACTAAAGATTTGTGGGAACAAAGATGTTTGGTTTTCACATCTAGTTCTTTAGTTGTATGGTACAAAACTACTGGAAAATACTTTTTTTTTATTACTAAATGCAAATTAAAAGTTATTAGGCTTTGTAAAATAAATTAGTTTTGGTGTTCCTTTCAGGTTTTAACAAAATGATATAACATTTGAGCAGAAATATACAGGCTAAAAGCCCCGCACTTGAGGTGAGTATGGCAAATATCTCCACACACACAGTGTTTTTGCCTTTGGTGCTCAGATAGGCCGGGATCATTGTGATCCAAACACTGCAGAAGAGCAGCATGCTGAAAGTGATGTACTTGGCCTCATTAAAACTGTCCGGTAAGCTCCGAGCTAAAAATGCTAAAACAAAACTAACAGCTGCCAGAAGCCCCATATACCCAATAACTGAGTAAAAGCCAATAGCTGAGCCCTCATTGCACTGAATGATGATGGTTCCAGGGGAAGTGTGAATGTCCAGTTCCTGAAAGGGAGGAGAAATGGCCAACCAAGTCATGCAGATGATTATTTGAATGGATGAGCAGAACAAGACTACAGAATTGGACAGTTTGACTCCCAGCCATTTTCTCCATGAGCTCCCTGGCTTGGTGGCTTTGAAAGCAACACAAACCATGATAGTCTTGGCCAGGAGAGAAGAGACAGCTATGGAGAAGGTGATTCCAAAAGTGATGATGCGCAGCATGCAGGTTATATCCACAGGGCGACCGAGGAACAGAAACACACTGAGGAAGCTCAGCTTGATGGAGACAAGGAGGAGGAAGCTCAGGCTCCGGTTGTTGGCTCTCACTATGGGGGAGTCCCGGTATTTAATAAAAATTCCCAATATCAGCTGAGTTATAAGGCCAAAAAGAACTGAGACAAGTGAAATAAAGACAGAGATGAGATCTTCAGTGTATGAGAGAAATTCTTCCTTCCTTCCAATACACTGATTCTTCATCTCATTTGGCCATTCCATATCTGAACATCTTATACAGCTCACACTGTCTGTAAAGATTGGAAAGAGAAAGCAAATACAAAAATGAATCTCTTTTTTATAATCTAAGATTTCCCTATTAACTTCCATATTAAATGAAACATTTAGACTTTAATACAATAATGAAGAACAATAGTAATTCTATTCTAAATATGATACATATTTTCAAAAAAACATAAACAGCCAGAAGACCAGCCCTGCTAATATTAGAGGGGAGGAGGCCAAGGCGAGATCTAGGCTGATTGTGGTTACAAGGTAATCTGTTGTTGCTACATCAATTTGCTGTCTCTCTGGTGCCAGGGCTTAGCCTATGGTTAATAGGGTGGGGCGGTGTATGACCCAAATGCCTTTGTTTGTATTGGTACTAATTAGTAAAGTCAAAGATGTTTTATAAATCATATTACTGAAATTCTGAACTTAAAGGAGAACTTAAACCTAATAATGAATATCGCTAGAAATGCCAGTTTTTCTATACAGAATTTATTGCACCAGCCTAAAGGTAATCAGTATCTCTATAGTAGTAGTAATGATCTGGGCCATTAAGTTGTCACAGTGGGACACCATACTGGATTCAGTTAGAAGTATCTGAGACACTCACACTCAGTGGGCTCTGAGTAGCTGTTGAGAAGCTGATCTTAGGGGTCATCGCATATTATCAAGCAGAAAGTTAAATTAGCCTGTCACAGAAGCTGATGCTACAGGGCTGACTGATACATTTTAATGCAAATTGCACTGGTTTCAAAACTGCCATGTACTAATCTGTATTATTTACTAATCAGCATTTTATTGTGACTTTTATATTGTATATAAACAGTATATTGTGAGTCGGCCCCTGAGCTTAGTAGAGGAAAGCAGCACAGACCTTGTGCAGGGAATCAGCAGAGAAGTAGATGTACAACATTTCTAACCTTCTTCTTCAGTTAAGCTTTACTTCTCCTTTAAAGGTGCCCGTATCTTTAATTAGAATTTAGTAAGAAGTTAGAAGTATTTGCTATATACCTGTTGTATTAGAGATTTCTCCATTGGCACAGGGGGCACAAACATAGCAGCAGGATTGGGCTCCGGGGATCGGCATCTTCCTCTGTCCGGGGAGGCAACTGTCTGAGCATTGAGCCCTCGGGATCTAAATATATTAGAAATAAATGCAATGACTGCATGTACTACTTTGAAATTGTAACGTGTGTATGAACATAAGTGACAAATGGGAATAAATCAACCGTAAAAATGTAATAACTAATTGTTTTATATTATTCCATTAGTTAGTGCAAATAAAGCTCCCTAAAGAGCACACACCTGCCGAATCATTTTATCGTTCCAATACATTCCCAAAGGGAAAAAATTTATTCCAACATTTTCATCTTCCTCACCTTGACAAAGGTCTCTAAGGAACACCAAAATGTTGGAATAACAAATAAACTTTATTTCATTTTCACATCCTTTTAAGTCCTGTGAGTGCCCTGCTCTATCTGACAGTCTATATTGCTCTCTTGTGGTGTGCACCCAGGCACTCTCTCCAATAAGGGACTGTAGCTATTCATTATTCATTATATACATTCATTATTCATTATATACATATATATATATATATATATATATATATATATATATATATATATATATATTGATTATTTATAACAAATTATTTATAACAAATTTTATATCATGCGATTATTTATAATATGCGATTATTGCATGTTGGAGATTTTATAAAATCACTGATGTCATGATATAATGATATATATTTTTTTTATGGATATACACATGCACAGATAATGGCCACATATTGGACCATTCAAATTTGTACACATATAACAGCATTGGTTCATTGCATAATGGTCAGAGAATGGGGATTGGGCACTTATTTCCACTTGTTAGAGTGTAATGGTATTTAGATGTGATGTGATACACTATTGCTTTTTATCCTTGAGAAAGGTCCTAATGAGGACCGAAACATCGGTTTTAAAACAATAAATTTTTTGATAAAGCATTGAAGGGTGTGCTGGCCACGGATGATTATTTTCTGTATACACATAATTTTGGCTATGCACCCCGCAGAATATTGAGCCTTGGAGTGCGGACACCATTTGGATTGATATATATATACTGTGTATATATACTATACACATTACCCCAGCACTCCATTATAAAGCTTCAAGAGAATTTTAAAAACCAATTTTGCACACACTGAAGGAAAAATGTTTTAGTGAAAAGAGACACATTTAGTTAGATGGTTTGTACAAAGTATGCATAAGCTGACGCGCCCCGTCAAGGCAGTGTCCTTGCGTCAGTCCTAACCTAGCGAAAAAAGAGAATATATTTTCTTTGGGGGGAGAAAGTCCATACCTGCTTTTCTCTTTATGAGGCATGACCTATTCCAAAGAAACCATTCAGTGATTAAGCGAATAAATACCTTCTTAGCTGCAAGGCTATCCTTAAAGGGGCGCGTCAGCTTATGCATACTTTGTACAAACCGTGTAACTAAACGTGTCTCTTTTCACTAAAATGCAGACATTTTTTCTTCAGTGTGTGCAAAATTGGTTTTTAATTTTCTCTTGAAGCTTTATAATGGAGTGCTGGGGTAATGTGTATAGTATATAATACAAGCCACTCACCTACATGCACACAATTAGTTTTGATTGATTCATGGGATGAGCTGTATTTTTTTGTGTATATATATATATATATATATAAAATTTGAAAAAGATGCAGCACACGGGTTACTTGCAAAAAAAGTGTATTAAAAAGAATCACATCACATATGCGACGTTTCGGACAAACTACATGCCCTTTATCAAGCCTGTAATAAAGGGCATGTAGTTTGTCCGAAACGTCGCATATGTGATGTGATTCTTTTTAATACACTTTTTTTGCAAGTAACCCGTGTGCTGCATCTTTTTCAAATTTTGTATGGTGGAGGGACGTAGCGGCGTCCTGAAGTTGCGGAGCACCGGGGTTCGCATTATGGATGAGTGCGGTGACAGTATTATATAAGTATATATATATATATATATATATATATATATATATATATATATATATATATAAATATATATATATAGCAAAAAAATGTTTTATATATATATATTGTGATGGCGTGAATTTAGCTTAAAATTTTTTCTCTTTAAATGTTAATTTTACTGGCCAGTAATTCAGTAATTTATTAATTCAGTAATCCTGTAATTCATTAATTCAGTAATTCATTATTTGTGCAAATAGCTATGTGTATAATCTATATATATATATAGTACAGGTATCGGACCCCTCCCATAGACTCCATTTTAATCAAATAATTCAGAATTTTAAAACTGATTTCCTTTTTCTATGTAGAAATAAAACAGAACCTTGTAATTGATCCCAACTAAGATATAAATAATACTTATTGGATGCAAAACAATCCTATTGGGTTTAATTAATGTTTTTTTTATTTTTTAGTAGACTTAAGGTATGGAGATCCAAATTATGGAAAGACCCCTTATCCGGAATACCCTTGGTCCCGAGCATTCTGGATAATGGGTCTTATACCTGTATATATGTTAAAAGTGATAACAGTATTAGCTTTGGGTAACAAACTGAGGCCTACTTTGTTTGAAGCCTGTGCCTCAGCTGTGCTGGGAGTATGTTTTGAACGGTGCTCTGAAGCTCTGTTTGCCACAAGTGTATATAAAGTGCATACAACTACTTTGTTTTTATACAGAACATTACAATTGCTTGTATAAAGTAAAGTTTCATAAAGCACTTACCTGGAGCTCTGAGAAAATCTACTTCCAAAAAGTAGATGCTGACCACCTGGGGGCAGCATAGAGCAGTTTGGAGGCTATAAAAGCTGCAGACTGGTTTCTTTTGGGAGTCTGGGTTAAGCCTTTGTAAGAGGCAGTCATAGAGCTCCAGGGGTGTGCTTGTAGGGTTACTGGTGACCCCCTGCTGGTAGATATGTGTATTGCACTTTTGCAAATACTGTGTTTTTTCCTGCATTTGATAAAAATAAAGCACAATATTTCCACTGAAGATCTGTCTGGCCACTGAACATGCACATGCCCAGTGACATATATAAAATGTTTTTCAGACTGGCACACCCTTATTAAAATTCAACTTTTTTTATTGTGAGCACATTGCACAAAATTCTGACATTTCGGTCCTTACTACGACCATCCTTGAGAGGTCCCAGGGAGGAGAGAAATGTCACATTGGCTGTATATGCACATTTAAATATATTTTTTTTTTATTTACACAGTGTTGCTGGTCTTTTTTGTATGTTGTGTTATGTTTTTTCCATGCACCTGGGTATATAATTAAAGCAGAGTGTCCCCTTCTGGTAATATATATATACACACATCCCACATGCCCGACTGAGCTGTAACTCTAGAGCCATGAATGTAAGATATGTAAGTAACGTGCCCCCTTTATGTAAGGTTGAAGTCATTCCCCACCGCCAGATTATATAGAGGTGAAGGACTGGAACGCTGATCTCCATTTAAGTAAGCGCTCTGCCCTAACAATGACATAGGAGTTTACACTAATATGTTTCTGTTGTAATATAAATAATATAACCCAATATCCATGGCACTAGCCCTTTCTTGACACCCTGGTCTACATGTTGCCTGAGGAGATACAGGGGTGCCTCTTCTTTCCTCCTAACAATGCAATGTATACGTTTGTATGATTTAATGACTGCCAGGACATATGCATTTTTTTTTACACTTTTATCATTATCTTTACATTCACTTTGATTTTTTTTTCTGTTTAACTCTTTTGTTTTTTGTTATTGTTGGTGATTGATGTCCCTGTCACTGTGTTTGATGTATTAGTCACTTTGAAAAAAGCAGGAAACAGATGGATGGGACCAGTAGGGTTGTTGGAGATATTTTCATTATGTGCATGCAAGAGCCATTTTTATTGGGCTCCATTTCATTTGTAGGCAGGACCCACAACTAAGTGGCCCTAGATTACCATTGGACTAATAGCTGTGGGGAGTGCCCATGATTAATGAATTAATTAACAATCTGTTTTCTCTCTCATTTTTACAAAACAAATTTTCCCCAGGCAATATATTCACTGCTAAATGATATATATGATATACTGTATCTTTATTGTGCTCACTTTATTATCTTTTGTCTTCCATGGAACTGATGTTGGGGTTACATTTAGCTGCTGATCCAATGGGGCCCAAGGGGAGAACTCACCAAGGGAGTATTTAATCACCTTCTCACGAGAAGCCATGAAGTTGCTATGGATCAAGTACTTAGTGACATACTCTCTGTTATCATCAAAGGAGAAGGTCTGACCAAGTTCGGATCTGTGCTGGACTTCTTTCAAATACCAACGCAACTGTAAGAAAATGTAGAGGATTAATCTAAAGAACTGCTGTAAAATGACAAATTAATTGATTTTTTTTAACTTCATTGAACAAAGGAAACATTTGTTCACTGAATTAGGGAAACTACTAAAGGATTATAATAGTGGTGGATGATCTGACGGTCTTGGCTCCCACAGGTCCTAGTGACCAAGTTTCAGGCTTTAATTAACATCTCAGGGAACCAGAGAAAGTGAATTCCTCCTACATAATATTCAGTATGGTTATGAGAGATTTAGGAGATATGGGAGTTAAAATGAACAGTTTTGGACCAAGGCTCCTATGGGCAATGACCCTAAAATACTTTCATTAAAAGAAAAATACTGGTATCCCATGCTATAGAGCAGTGACACCAAACCAGTGGCTCGGGGGCAACATGTTCCTCCCCAACCCCTTGGATATTACCCTCAGTGCCCCCAAAACAGGGAGTTATTTTTTAATTCCTGACTTGGGGGCAAGTTTTGGTTGAATAAAAATAAGATTCCCTACCAAATAAAGCCCCCTGTAAGCTGATAGGGTGCATAGAGGCCCCTAATAGCCAATCTCAGCCCTTATTTGGCTCCTCCATGAACTTTTATGGTGCTTGTGTTGCTCCCCAAGTCTTTTTACATTTGACTGTGGCTCACAAGTAGGAAAGGTTGGGGATCCCTGATTTAGAGATTCATTGTTAATATATAACTGATTAATTTAGCCAAAAAGGCACTGTTTTTCAAAATAATGTGTCTGTTAGATACAAGTTCCCTATAGGAAATATTTTATGCATAGAGATATCATAGCAATCAGTGTGGTAGGTTTAGTATGAATGTCCGCCCCCCGCACATGCGCGAACGTGCGATCGGCAACCCAGCACCACCCCCAATTAAATTCACCAATGAGAATTCTACTGACTGGAAACTTAATTACAGATGCAAGAGAAGTGACCAATGAGAATTGTTTTTAAATTACTTTCCTTCCTTTGTTTTCCTTTTGTCTTTGTTTACTTCACATGTTCTAGTCTCTTCTGAATTTCTCCCTCTAGTCACTGCCTACTCACTATTAATCATACATACACACTAACCAATCACAGTCCTGCTATGGTTCCTTATCCCTCTGCCTTCTCCCTCTAGTCACTGCCTACTCACTATTAATCATACATACACACTAACCAATCACAGTCCTGTCTGGCTGCTTCCTATGGAACTACAGTCCTGCTATGGTTCCTTATCCCTCTGCCTTCTCCCTCTAGTCACTGCCTACTCACTATTAATCATGCATACACACTAACCAATCACAGTCCTGTCTGGCTGCTTCCTATGGATCTACAGTCTTGCCCCATGTTAAATATCAAAATGTAATATTTAATGTATTTTGGAAAAACTGATTTCAATGCCGGATTCTGCTGGAGAAGCTCTATTAACTGATGTGCTTTGAAAAAGGACAGTATTCCTTTAAAGGACTAATAATTACAGCTGCTCAGTATGTCAGCATTTTTTAACAATTACCTTGTGTCTATTAATATTCATGTCTCTCTTCTCCTTAGATTTCTCATTGAGCTTCATGTTCATATCATGTAGAGCCCGAGACATCATATCAACTGCCAGATGCACTCGGGGAGAGTTGTACTTTCCTCTGAAATAGTCAAGGTCTGTAATACGTTCCTGCCCAGTGCAGTTATGGAGAGTCGGGTTGTAAAAGTAAATAAATTTATATAAGTCGTTCTTGTTTTGGTCATTTGATAAACAATAAAAATAAATCATCCATATATCTATAAGGAGCTTGTCTTCTGGATGGTTTGAAGGATGGGAATTCTCTAAAAAGCTCCTCATTTCAGGAGTATCCAGATCATAATGGTACCTGGGCACAAGGACCAGACTGCAATTAAATAATTCTGGCTCATAATAAAGAATGGCTTCCATAGACCCCCAGCTGGGTGAAAGTATTAATGTCTTTTCATAAAAAGCCCTGTAAAGGGGGTCATGGTCTGTTCTTACCATGAGCAATATAGAAACTGTTCCACAAAGTATAATAACACTGGTAGAACTTTCCCGAATTATCCTTTTATCCTTCTGCAATTGAATGAGCTTACAATTATACATATCTATTCTTAATGTGAACTCAATGCAGACGCCTTCCCTGGAGAGATATTTGGCCAAGATCTGATGTTCTCTCTCCCCACTGATATCATCAGATGTAATTATTCCAACCCAGGTCCAGCCAAAATGGCTCAGTAATTTACTCATAACAAAATAATTAAATTCATCACTTTGGATTGTCCGGAACAGGTACGGGAAGGTGACTCTGTCACTGAGCTCTGGGTCTGTAGCTCCGTAACTGATCTGTAGGGATACAGTAAAAGGTAAACAACGGCAATTAAAAAAAAAACACAAAAAAAACCATAATGTGAATTGACCATAATGGGAGTGGGTTATACAAAATTGGATTTTTTCTCTGGGTACTTTATGTTGCTGAGGCTTTATATGTGCTGAATGATTAAGTCAATAATTCCTCTAATGTATTCAAGAAATATAAAAAGGACACACACACACACACACACACACACACACACACACACACACACACACATACACACATATATATGTTTCAACAAGTGTGGTATCTATGACTTAAATGTCAGTGGTACATAGGACATTATGATCACAATAGTTCCTCAGAGAAAGTTTTACTCAGCCAGTCATATATGTTAAATGGAAACCATATATCATTATAGCCGCCAGAACCCCATTCATCTCTATCATTTCTGTGGCCACAATAACCCTAACCATTTTTCTCTCACCTGGGAATATCCATAGAGAGTCAGTATCTGGGCTATGGGTACAGTTGTCTCTGAGGTGAGATCCCCAATAAACCCAGCAATGTTTCTCTTTCCCACACAGGAGTAATTGGGAACCGGCTCCCTGGTACCAGATAATATCTGTAATACGCTCCTCACTGCCTTCAGTTGGCTCCCACAGGAATCATATATATGGTACCCCAGGGTCAGGTTGGGTAACCGGGCCGGATCCTTGTTAGTTTGCTCAACAGCAAATTGAAAATCCACCATGAGCTTTATATTTTCTTGATTCGGACTAAAATAATAAATAACACAGCTCAGATAATAGCTACCATTCATTAAGTAATAAAAGTCATTTGTGTTACCATTTAGGGTATTGCACTTTTTGTGTTGTTGGGTTCATGCAGACGGGGCATCATGGGGTGTTGCAACTGAGCTTCTGTCTATAAATTCTATTTTGTTGGTGACATAGATGTGAGGTAATAGTCTTAGAGGTGGTGGAACACTATTGGTGCCATCACCACATGGGTAGGTTTAAGTGCACCTCATCGAGTAAGCAAAATAATTCAATTTTATTCTGCCTGTTTGTACCCACCAGCACTATAATATTCGTTTTACCACCACAATGCATTTTTTTAATCAAACATTTTTTTTAGCTGTTTGATACATTCAAAATACATTTCTTTAGAGAAGTGTGTTCTGAGCCAATGAGCCAAGTCAGTCACCTGATCTTAACCCAATTGAACATGCATTTCACTTGTTGAAGACTTAACTTCAGACAGAAAGACCCACAAACAAATAGCAACTGAAAGCCACTGCAGTAAAGGCCTGACAGGGCATTAAACAGGAGGAAACCCAGCATCTGGTGATGTCCATGAGTTTAAGGCTTCAGGCTGTCATTGCCAGCAAAGGGTTTTCAACCACGTATTAGAAACAAACATTTTATTTCCAGTTATTTAATTTGTCCAATTACTTTTGAGCCCCTGAAATGAAGGGATTGTGTAAAAAAAATGCTTTAGTGGCCTCACGTTTTAATGCAATCTTTTTGTTCACTCCACTGAATTAAAGTCTGCACTTCAACTGCATCTGAGTTGTCTATGAAGTTTCTCATTCATCCAGGTCATGATATACAGTATCTAGTAGAATTAAGTCTAAAACAACTGGACTTTTCTGAGTTTTTCTTGAAAACATTTCACCGCTCATCTGAGTGGCTTCTTCAGTTCAAAATTTTGAACTGAAGAAGCCACTCGGATGAGTGGTGAAATGTTTCTAAGAAAAAGTCAGAAAAGTCCAGTTGTTTTCGACTTAATTCTACTAGATACTGTGCATCCGAGTTGTTTCATTTAAAATTTATTGTGGTAATGTACAGAACCAAAATTAGAAAAAAGTTGTCTCTGTCCAAATATTTATGGACCTAAGTATATACCCTGAACCATATGTCTTGTCCAGTAAACCCAAGTAATACAATATCATAGGAGAATAAACGAGTAAAAGAATAAGCATTATTCATAGACATAGAAACTTCATCAGAATTCAATTTAGAGTAAGAAGAAGACTTTGAGAATTTGTCCTCATTTTTAACTTCTCTTTGAAACTTCTGATAAGTGGAGAATGAAGAATCGTTTGAATCTCTTGGAGGACCTGTATCAAATCGGTTTGAGGAGGGTTTTCCTGTTGTCATAGTAATATGTTTGAAATCCTTGTGTTTCAATTATATGACAGAATGATCGGTTTTGTCTAGATTCCCAAAAATGTGAGTTATAGCTAAGGTGGGTAAGAGATTAAGAGGTAACTAGTGATGGGTGAAATTTTCCGGCAGGCGTGTATTCACAGTGACTTTCTATGTTTCACCATTGGCTGATTTTTTCATGAAACTCTCCTTGTGACGAAAAATTGTTGCAGGTGACGTGCACAACAATTTTTTTTGACGCACCACATTTTCACTGTTTCGTGAGTCTTTTGAAAGATTCACAAATTTTCTGGCAAATCGAAATGGGACAGATTCGTTCATCACTAGAGGTAGCCCATTGTAGCCACACTTAATTCATTAAATTGGTTTAAGAAGGGAATCAACAGGTTATATCCCACCGATAGGTCCCAAATTACCATATGAATAAACAGCAAAAATTTCAATGGAATAAAAACCACAACATTTATTGGCTCAAATAAATACAACAAAAACTGACATATAAATCATACTATACCCAAAAAGACAGGTGCATCCCAGTGCCTCATGCTACCCACTCGACACACAGTGTTTCGCGCCGTGTGTCGCTTCATCAGAGGAGGTCAGTTTATATGTCAGTTTTTGTTGTATTTATTTGAGCCAATAAATGTTGTGGTTTTTATTCCATTGAAATTGTTGCTGTTTATTCATTGTAGCCACACCCAGCATCATGTGAAGCTGAAAGTGCTGTTTTCATGACAGTAAATATAGAAGATCACTGTAAAACTGCAGCTTGTTTGTATTGTTGTATAAAAACCAGTGTAAAAAAAACAGCTGAAAACCTCTAAAACCACAAAACAAACAACGATCTTCCAGTTGTAAAAGGGACATCAGCCATTGACTTCTACATGATCTCAATAGGTTTTAGCCAGAGCAGTTTTGCCTTCTGGGTTTGTTGCGGTTTTGTCACATAATAAGGGGTGAAAAAATCACGTGGTTTTTATTTTGCAACAAAATTGGGTTTTTGGCATCGAAAAACCCGAACCAAGAAAATTGAGTATTAGTAAATTAGTAAATACCCTTTATTATGTTCCACCCAAGAACACACACCTCGTTCATTTACAGCAAATGAATAACTACGGAATTTTTACATTTTGCCATTACTGACCATGAGTTGGTTTCTTTCATTCTCCCTTTTTATCACTAAAGCAGGAGGAAAGGTTATACTTGGTTTATTGTTTTTGTTTTTTATTTTAACACCCTGTGGGCACCAGTACTACAAATCCAACTGCCCCTAACCAGTTAATCATTTCAATTATTTTATAGTTTATATAAACTAACAAACAAAACTTTCACAGTTTCTGCCAAGATTCCAACACACAACTAAGGCTACACTAGGTATTTTCCTTATTTCTATGCTATCTGCCAATGCTCTACATGAGCCTACAATATATGAAGAGTTTAATGACATTTTAATAATGTTTTAGCTCCTACAGATACTCAAACTCCCAGCATGCCTTTGATTTGCAACTTGGTAGAATGTCTGAGAGCAGCTTCAAAAAATGTGTCAGTAGCCCCATAATTTTAACTATTATATACAAAAATAGTTCTATTTTTCCTTATGATAGTCTGTAGGGGATGATACTTACTCAGTACACAGAAATCTTGTGGAATTGTCCCATGGAAATGTAACATTTAACATAGATAAATGTGAAGCCATCACCCCTCCGATCATGATGTCTCCTTCCTGGATATATTCATATTCCTCAGCTGCTTTAATGATCTGTAGGTGACAGGCAGCATTGATTGGCTCAGAGGAGGAGGGTCTCAAACACAGGATAATAATATAGATCAGCATTTTCAGAGAATAGATACAACAGTGGTTTCCGGCATTGCACCCCCAGAGAATCAGAGAGTTCCCCCAGCAGCAGTCAGTAGCACAGAGAGACACAGGGGCCCCAGGGTTGGGCTGTGTGTGTAGAACAGAGTAAGGGGCCCGGCTCATCCAACCCTCATTTTATAGAGAGCAGAGAGAGGATTTGCCCCAGTAACAGTCAGTGGCACAGAGAGACACAGGGGCCCCAGGGTTGGGCTGTGTGTGTAGAACAGAGTAAGGGGCCCGGCTCATCCAACCCTCATTTTATAGAGAGCAGAGAGAGGATTTGCCCCAGTAACAGTCAGTGGCACAGAGAGACACAGGGGCCCCAGGGTTGGGCTGTGTGTGTAGAACAGAGTAAGGGGCCCGGCTCATCCAACCCTCATTTTATAGAGAGCAGAGAGAGGATTTGCCCCAGTAACAGTCAGTGGCACAGAGAGACACAGGGGCCCCAGGGTTGGGCTGTGTGTGTAGAACAGAGTAAGGGGCCCGGCTCATCCAACCCTCATTTTATAGAGAGCAGAGAGACGATTTGCACAGTAGAATGAATATAGGCACCGGCACCTGGGGGAGCTCTGATCTTTTTTGGAGAAAGGTATATTTAATGTCATTATCTCTTCTCTGAAGATAAAAGGCCACATAATTCTAGATTAACAAAATGGTTATTTTCTGCCTTCAAATTCAGTTCTGTCCTCCATTCACTTGAAGGGCTTGGTCAGTCAGAAAGTTCAACAAAAAAACCCACCCAATTAGTTTTGTGGCTTTGTCAGGAATATTGTTACACATCAGCGATTCATTTTTATAAATTGCTAACATGACTTTTTGGGTGAAAGGCATTGAAGGAGAACCTAATACCTATTATACTTACTGTTTACCTACATTAACCATTTAAGGGCCACAGGACGTAGAATATACAGTAGAACGATGTATTTACCCATTTTTGTTTTGTCAGAATGTGTACTTTCAGAAAATATATGGTTTTCTAGGGTCTCCGTACTGTAAGGGGGTCTTATGGCACATAATACACATAAGGGTGTAAATTTTACATGAGCCAGAGCATCATATATGAAAATTCATATGCACTATTTTTATTTGGGTGCCCCTGTACACCACATAGTTTGGTAAATCTATGCATATAGGGCATCAACTGTTCAGTAGACCCCTGGCGTTCATATTTAGAATGTTTTATGTTGATACGTGATAGAATGTGGGGGTATATAAGGGGTAAAATGCAAGCTTTGTGACAATTTTCAGAAATGTCATTAAAACCGTTCTGTTTAGCATAACTTTGTAGTTTGGTTTGCAGTAGAAAGTTGTATTTACCCAATTTTGTTTTGTCAGAATGTGTACTTTCGGAAAACATATGGTTTTCTAGGGTGTCCATACTGTTAGGGGGTCTTACGGCACATAATACATGTACAGGGTGCAAAATTTGCACGAGCCGGAATGTCATATGTGAAAATTCATATGCACTATTTTTATTTGGGTGCCCCTGTATGCCACATAGTTTGGTAAATCTATGCATATAGGGCATCAAACTGTTCAGTAGACCCCTGGCGTTCATATTTAGAATGTTTTATGTTTATACGTTACAAAATGTGGGGGTACATAATGGGGTAAAATGCAAGCTTTGTGATGATTTTCAAAAATGTCATTAAAACTGTTCTGTTTAGCATAGCTTTGTAGTTTGGTAGTTTGCAGTAGAAAGATGTATTTACCCATTTTTGTTTTTTCAGAATGTGTACTTTCGGAAAATAGATGAATTTCTAGGGTCTCCATACTGTTAGGGGGTCTTATGGCACATAATACACATACTGGGTGCAAAAATTGCACAAGCCAGAGCGTCTTATGTGAAAATTCATATGCACTATTTTTATTTGGGTGCCCCCCTAATATATGCATATAGGGCATCAAACTGTTCAGTAGATCCCTGGCGTTCATATTGAGAATGTTTTATGTTGATACATTACCAAATGTGGGGGTACATAATGAGGTAAAATGCAAGCTTTGTGATGAATTTCAGAAATGTAATAAAAACTGTTCTGTTTAGCATTGCTTTGTAGTTTGGTAGTTTGCAGTTGAAAGATGTATTTGCCCATTTTTGTTTTTTCAGAATGTGTACTTTTGGAAAATAGTTTTCTAGGGTCTCCTTACTGTTAGGGGGTCTTATGGCACATAATACACATGCAGCGTATACACTTTGTATGCACTAACTTCCTTTTGGGGTCTCTAAATGCCAGATACATCGGTGATCCTATGCACAATGGGCATCAAACTGTTCAGTGGACCCTTGGCTTTCATATTTAGGAAGGTTTAATGTGATTTTCAAGTATTTCATCAAAACCGCCAATTTTGGGAAAGCATTGCAACTCTGTAGTTTGGAGTAGAAGGACATGGGTACCCATTTTGAATTTACCCAGATGTGTACTTTCCAAAAATATATAGTTTCGGGGGGGGGGGTCAATGAATTTTTTTGTTTTTTTAACCCCACAAAAAAGATCTCCGGGGCAATTTGTATGAACTAACTTCCTTTTGGGGTCTCGAAATGAGAGATACATTGGTGATCCTATGCACAATGGGCATCAAACTGTTCAGTGGACCCTTGGATATCATGTTTAGGATGTTTTTAATTGGTAACTAATGCTATGTGGCAGAGAAGGTGCTTGAAAGTGGAAGGTTTCATGCAATTTTCAGGTATTTCATCAAAACCGGCAATTTTGCAACTCTGTAGTTTGGAGTAGAAAGACATGGGTGCCCATTTTGAATTCGCCCAAATGTGTACTTTCCAAAAATATATGGTTTTGGGGGGTCAATGTATTTTTTTGTGTTTTTACCTCATAGAAAATGCAGTAAATGTGTTGAATCTCTGAGGCAATTTGTATGTACTAACCTCCTTTTGGGGTTTCTAAATTCCAGATACTTTAGTAATACTATGCACAATGGGCATCAAACCATTCAGTGGACCCTTGGCTTTCATATTTAGGATGTATTTTCTTGGTACCTAATGTTATGTGCAAGATATGATGCTTGAAAGTGGAAGCTTTGAGCCCATTTTTTAGAATTTTCATAATTTTTTATAGAAACTGCTAAATTCAGTAAAGTATTGCCGTTTGGTACTTCCGAGTTAAAAGACATGGTTACCCATTTTGGATTCGGCAGAATGTGTACTTTTCAAAAATATATGGTTCCCTGGGGTAAACCTAATGTTCCAGGATTTTTGGCTTTGGAATCTAAAGTATGCCGTATTCTGCTGTAATGCTTTGAAAATTTGGTAAGTTACTGCTGGGAGTTTTTGATCTATAGAAGTGAGAAATCTCCATAAAACTATACATATCAGGTATTGGCACGTTCGTGAGACATGAGGCTTTCCAAATCAGTTGAATTTTTGTCCATAAAATATGTTTCTAGTATAAATAGTATTTCAAGCTCTAAATCTTGTTCCAGAAGTGGAAATACTTGAAAACTCAGGAAGATTTGGAAAGCTCAGGTTCTCCTGAAAAAAACAATATAAACAATATATAATTTGCCTACCTAAACTTAACCTCCCCCCCAGTAAATGCCCCTAAAATGAGAGAGCAAAGAATGTTTAGAAAACATCTGGCACTGATGGGAACCGAAATGTGAAATTCTGCTGGCACTTAAAGGGTTAAAAATATAATAATATTTTCATTAAAAGTAGAAGTATTTATTGGCCTATTGTATGTTTTATTTTCTCCTGTACTAGAACTATAAACACAATAGTTAACATCATGAATAAATATCATGTGGCATGAAGGCTCTAGGGCTGAGAGAAGTGGATCCGCTCCCTTCCCCAGCTCTGTTTATCTGCACTGAAGAGTATATGGAGTGGTGTGGAGCAGAGATCGACCTGAGAAACCTGAAAACAGACATTTACAGGCCAAACTGTGCTCCACTCTGTGCGGAGGCGATACTTTTCAGTGAGATAAATGGAGCTGTGGAAGGGAAAGGATCTTCTTCTCTCATCCTGCAGAGAAACCACCAGGTGGGAGCAATGGAGCCAATGCTCTGTGTGCCCTTAGCCTTAAAACTCTAAAACTAGTGCCGTTCTACTGGTACTGACGGACTGGCCAAGAGAAAAAAAAACTACAGTAAAATGTTTTCTAAATTCCAAAGTCTGGAAAATAAATGTGTGTCATGTCGGGTTGCTAGTCTGCCAAAACTCTTTGGGATGGCCGCTTATTAACACAGTAAAATAGTGTAACACCTATTTGGCTATGATATGGCCAAACCCAGACTAGTAGCGTGCTGTAGAGCATGTGTTACATGCGACCTTAATGCACAGGAGTGGACCTCCGCTATATGGGAGGTATATAATGGAGCTGAGGGGTTGTTGAACTACAACTAGCTGCAGTAGTGTGGTGTAATAGATAGAAATGGACGCCAGAGGATTCTTATGAATGAACTGGATAATACTTTATTTGTCCAAGACAAAGGTAATCAGGGTTATCAAAACTCACTTAATAGATGGTATACAGTATGCAGTTATACAATTGATGTAAAATGGATCAATAGCAGAAGTATGATGCTCCCCTGTGTATCCCTTCTCATCAAGAGGATTGGGCAGGTAGAACAACAACAGCGTGATAGGTAGGAAAGCTCACCGGCATAGTCCCATGCTCTTTTGGAGGTTAGGGCAAGGCATATTTGCTAACCTATTTCCCTAGCACTTCTGTGTCCCTAATCTAAGGCCAGTAATGCCTGTTAGGAAGACTACTCCTTTGCTATTATCCTGGATGGAGCAAATGGCTGCTCTTTCTAAATAATTCTGTCAGAACTCACAACTTCTAGAGGGTGCTATGAAATATGCTGCTATACTGTCTTTTCCTCATTCACGGGGCCCTGTCCCCGACTTAATTTGGATGGATAGTGGCTTACTGGGCCGGATCTGTACCCAGGCTCAATGGAGCTCTGCTTCAGGTAGCAGATCAGCAGCCAAAGAGGAAAACACTTCCTTGTGCAAGACACTATATAGTCTGCCAAGGGGAGTGGTTAAATGAGCTAAACCTGTAAGGGATAGCTTTAGAAACTGTAACCTGAGTATAGAGGGGTCTGCCCTATAACAGTACAGATAAGGAAAAGTAGGGAAGTAAGGCCATAGGGAGCTTAACCCTATGGGTCCCTACAATAGCATTTATGAAATTATACATTTATTATATATTATACATCTATTAATTATATGTGGTTTAGCCATGTGACTATATAAGAATAGAAAGAGGGAGTTAAGGCACTGATGCTTGCTAGATGTTTAGAAGAAAGTTGAGAAATTGATGTTGCTTAGAATAAAGTTTGCATAAAGACAATAATAATGACTAAATGATTATTATCCAATGAAATAAAGACATATACATTTGCTATAGGATGAGAGATGATAAAAGACATTGCAATGGTCAGCCAGGGAGAGAGCTCTCAGAGCTACCGAATACTTCTGTATTTTGTGCTTGACCAATAAAGTTTCCTTCTCTGATGAAATAATTACTGCGGCTCTACCGGAATTATTTGGGGAACCAACCACAAGGTACAGAACCTGTGTGCTTAGGGATATCTTATTGCGGGGAAGCATGGACTTTGTCAGGTTAATGGGTAGAACATGAGAGAAAAATAATGAAAAAAAATGTAATGAAATTGTCGAACAAATCAGGTATGGCACCATTCAGAAGCTGATTTTTGCTTGGTACAGAGAGAGATTTTTGCAAAGCTACGAGTATCACATTACACCATTATATTATTTACATTGCAACCTTTATTCTTACACATAACAACCATTACTGAAACTTAACACAAGGGAACAATGGCGCTCCTGCCAAATTCAGTAGACTGCTATTGAACTGTAACTAAGTTCTATTTAATATAATGATCATTTTATTTGATCCTTATACCCACTAAATTACCATCACTTGTTGCCATTGTCCTTTGATATTTTATACTTAGAGTTTTAACCCTATCTCTGCCCAGGTACAGGCTTTTGGCTGTATTTTTGAAATTGTAATAAACTAAAGATTTGTGGGAACAAAGGTGTTTGGTTTTTACATCTAGTCCTTTAGTTGCAGGGTACAAAATTACTGGAATAGAACCTTTTTTTATTACTAAATACACATTAAAAGTTATTAGGCTTTGTAAAGCAAATTAGTTTTGTGTTCCTTTCAGGTCTTAACAAAATTATATAACATTTGGGCAGAAATATAGAGGCTAAAAGCCCCGCGCTTGAGGTGAGTATGGCAAATATCTCCACACACACAGTGTTTTTGCCTTTGGTGCTCAGATAGGCCGGGATCATTGTGATCCAAACACTGCAGAAGAGCAGCATGCTGAAAGTGATGTACTTGGCCTCATTAAAACTGTCCGGTAAGCTCCGAGCTAAAAATGCTAAAACAAAACTAACAGCTGCCAGAAGCCCCATATACCCAATAACTGAGTAAAAGCCAATAGCTGAGCCCTCATTGCACTGAATGATGATGGTTCCAGGGGAAGTGTGAATGTCCAGTTCCTGAAAGGGAGGAGAAATGGCCAACCAAGTCATGCAGATGATTATTTGAATGGATGAGCAGAACAAGACTACAGAATTGGACAGTTTGACTCCCAGCCATTTTCTCCATGAGCTCCCTGGCTTGGTGGCTTTGAAAGCAACACAAACCATGATAGTCTTGGCCAGGAGAGAAGAGACAGCTATGGAGAAGGTGATTCCAAAAGTGATGATGCGCAGCATGCAGGTTATATCCACAGGGCGACCGAGGAACAGAAACACACTGAGGAAGCTCAGCTTGATGGAGACAAGGAGGAGGAAGCTCAGGCTCCGGTTGTTGGCTCTCACTATGGGGGAGTCCAGGTATTTAATAAAAACTCCCAATATCAGCTGAGTTTTAAGGCCAAAAAGAACTGAGACAAGTGAAATAAAGACAGAGATGAGATCTTCAGTGTATGAGAGAAATTCTTCCTTCCTTCCAATACACTGATTCATCTCATTTGGCCATTCCATATCTGAACATCTGGTACAACTCACACTGTCTGTAGCAAAGAGAAAGAAAATACAAAAATGAATCTTGTTTTTTTTATAAAGTAAGATTTCCCTATTAACTTCCCAATTAAATGAAACATTTAGACTTTAATACAATAATGAAGAACAGTAGTAATTCTATTCTAAATATGATACATATTTTCAAAAAAACATAAACAGCCAGAAGACCAGCCCTGCTAATATTAGAGGGGAGGAGGCCAAGGCGAGATCTAGGCTGATTGTGGTTACATCTCTCATTGCTACATCAATTTGCTGTATCTCTGGTGCCAGGGCTTAGCCTGTGGTTAATAGGGTGGGGGGGGTGTATGGCACAACTGCCTTGGTATGTTTTGGTACTAATTAGTAAAGTCAAAGATGTTTTATAAGTCGTATTACTGAAATTCTGAACTTAAAGGAGAATGAAATTCAGTAATGGAAAGCAGCACAGACCTTGTGCAGGGAATCGGCAGAGAAGTAGATGTACAACATTTCTAACCTTCTTCTTTAGTTAAGCTTTACTTCTCCTTTAAAGGTGCCCGTATCTTTAATTAGAATTTAGAAAGAAGTTAGAAGTATTTGCTATATACCTGTTATATTAGAGATTTCTCCATTGGCACAGGGGGCACACCCATAGCAGCAGGATTGGGCTCCGGGGATCGTCATCTTCCTCTGCCCGGGGAGGCAACTGTCTGAGCATTGAGCTCTCGGGATCTAAATATATTAGAAATAAATGACTGCATGTACTGCTTGTAACGTGTGTATGAGCATAAGTGATAAATGGGAATAAATCAACTGAAAAAAATGTAATAATGAATTGTTTTATATATTTATGTATGTATGTATATTTTTATTTATAGTGCTACTTATCTACGCAGCACTGTACAGTAGAATACATTAATACAAACAGGGGGTTATTAATATAATAATAGATAAATACAAAGTATAACAATAAATACAGATAGATACAAGATAAATACAGTTGCAATAAGTTAAGAGTCAAAGACACAAGAGGATTGAGGCCCCTGCCCCGTAGAGCTTACAATCTTATAATATTTAATATTCCACACCTGCCGAATCAAATTATTGTTCCAATACATTCCCAAAGGGAAACCTTGAAATAATTTGAAATAATGTTTTGTATGTGAAACTAAAATGTTAGTGAGAGACCATACTTTTAGTGCTGTGTGGGCCCTGCTCTATATGACAGTCTGTATTACTCTTTTGTGGTGAATTTGGGGGAATTGAGGGTGTGGCAGTCTGAAAAACATTTTTTATACAATTTATTTGACTGAGCACCCCACTGTGTGGAACTGAGCAGCATTGGAGTGCAGACAAAGACAAAGACTTAAGGATTAATAAATCTTAGTTGGGATCAAGTACAGGTACTGTTTTATTATTACAGAGAAAAGGGAATCATTTAACCATGAAATAAACCCAATAGGGCTGTTCTGCCCCAATAAGGGGTAATTATATCTTAGTTGGGATCAAGTACAGGTACTGTTTTATTATTACAGAGAAAAGGGAATCATTTAACCATGAAATAAACCCAATAGGGCTGTTCTGCCCCAATAAGGGGTAATTATATCTTAGTTGGGATCAAGTACAGGTACTGTTTTATTATTACAGAGAAAAGGGAATCATTTAACCATTAAATAAACCCAATAGGGCTGTTCTGCCCCAATAAGGGGTAATTATATCTTAGTTGGGATCAAGTACAGGTACTGTTTTATTATTACACAGAAAAGGGAATCATTTAACCATGAAATAAACCCAATAGGGCTGTTCTGCCCCAATAAGGGGTAATTATATCTTAGTTGGGATCAAGTACAGGTACTGTTTTATTATTACAGAGAAAAGGGAATCATTTAACCATTAAATAAACCCAATAGGGCTGTTCTGCCCCAATAAGGGGTAATTAAATCTTTGTATTTTTACAAAACAAATTTTACTCAGGCAATACATTCACTTTTAAATGATATATATGATATACTGTATCTTTATCGTGCTCACCTTATTATCCTTTGTCTTCCATGGAACTGATGTTGGGGTTACATTTAGCTGCTGATCCAATGGGGCCCAAGGGGAGAACTCACCAAGGGAATATTTAATCACCTTCTCATGAGAAGCCATGAAGTTGCTATGGATCAAGTACTTAGTGATAAACTCTCTGTTATCATCAAAGGAGAAGGTCTGACCAAGTTCGGATCTGTACTGGACTTTTTTCAAATACAAATGCAACTGTAAGAAAATGTAGAGGATTAATCTGTGTAAAGAACTCCTGAAAAATGACCAATTAATTGATTTTTATTTATTTTTTTAACTTTATTAAACAAAGGAATCATTTGTTCACTAGGGTCACTGAGTTAGGGCACAGGACATGGGGATAAAGGGACAGACTTGTTCAGTGCTGGGAAACTGTGCTTATTGCTCCCAACTCCAATTGCAGGAACAGAGAACAGGGAGCCGGATTTACTCACATCAGCTGGGATTCTCATTGGAGGATTCTTTTGCATATTTATGCAGCCACTGGCTTTGTGCTGTTGTTTTGATAATTTACTACGTTCCCTAAGCTCCGCCTCCCAACAGCATCCCAGAGCAAACTGAGCATGTGCAGGAGCCAGATCTTATAGAAGATGGTCTAACAAAGTAACAAGATGGCAGCCCCCTGGGGACAAATTTGAAAGCATAAATCATTACTTTAATTAGGCTTCTCAACCCCTGGGCTTGTGCAGTAAGTTCAGAATGTTTATGTTTATGTTCAGTATATAAAATACAGCATTTCTAATGATTTTCTATTTTAGGGTTTAGTTTTCCTTTTAGGTGACCATACACAATGTGTGCATAAGCCAATCGGCCATCACAAAATACTGGACAAGTTTTTCAGATATCAATCCATTAAGGTGAGATCTGCATGCAGTTGATGCAGTCCTTTCCCCAACAGCCTGTATTTATATCTTTATGATATGATCATTTAGCCCTTGGGTCAAAAGTCCAATTCTTAGCAACTTTTTAATAATGATCTTAATTTTTTTAAATTACTTTCCTTCATTATGACTCTGTGTTTAGTCCAAATGTTCTAGTCTCTTCTGAATTTCTCCCTCTAGTCACTGCCTACTCACTATTAATCATACATACACACTAACCAATCACAGTCCTGTCTGGCTGCTTCCTATGGAACTACAGTCCTGCTATGGTTCCTTATCCCTCTGCCTTCTCCCTCTAGTCACTGCCTACTCACTATTAATCATACATACACACTAACCAATCACAGCCCTGTCTGGCTGCTTCCTATGGATCTACAGTCCTGCCCCATGTTTCATCTGTCTATACATCTGAGGAGCCAGATAATGAAGGCTTCCCTTGTAATATACCCAGTGCTAGTAATTTAGCTACTGGCGCATGGGTCACTCGGGAGGAAATTCAAAAGAGACTTGAACATGTAAAGGTAAACAAAGGTCCAGGGCCTGATGGGATTCATCCCAGGGTATTAAATGAGCTGAGCGCTGTGATTGCCAAACCTCTTCACTTAATTTTTCCGGATTCATTGAGGTCTGGCATGGTGCCGAGAGACTGGTGGATTGCTAATGTGGTGCCGTTATTTAAAAAGGGTCCTGTTCTCAGCCTGAAAACTATAGGCCTGTTAGTCTGACATCAGTAGTAGGAAAACTTTTGGAAGGGGTAATAAGGGATAGGGTACTTGAATACATTGCAGTTCACAATACTATTAGTTTGTGCCAGCATGGTTTTATGCGTAACAGATCTTGCCAGACTAATTTAGTTGCCTTTTATGAGGAGGTGAGTAGGAACCTCGATGCTGGAATGGCAGTTGATGTAATCTACTTGGACTTTGCTAAAGCGTTTGATACAGTACCTCACAGAATGTTAATGATCAAATTAAGGAATATTGGCCTAGAACATAATATTTGTAATTGGATAGAGAACTGTCTGAAGGATAGATTACACAGAGTGGGGGTAAATGGAACATTTTCTAATTGGACCAGTGTGGTTAGTGGAGTACCGTAGGGGTCAGTCCTTGGTCCTTTGCTTTTTAACTTGTTTATTAATGACCTGGAGGGGGGCATAGACAGTACTGTTTCTATTTTTGCTGATGACACTAAATTGTGCAAAACTATAAGTTCCATGCAGGATGCTGCCGCTTTGCAGAGAGATTTGACAAAATTAGATAACTGGGCAGCAAACTGGAAAATGAGGTTCAATGTTGATAAGTGCAAAGTTATGCATTTTGGTAGAAATAATATAAATGCAAACTATCTACTGAATGGTAGTGTGTTGGGGGATCCTTAATGGAGAAGGATCTAGGGGTTTTTGTTGATAACAAGTTGTCTAATGCCAGGCAGTGTCATTCTGTGGCTACTAAAGCAAATAAAGTGCTGTCTTGTATAAAAAAGGCATTGACTCAAGGGATGAGAACATAATTTTGCCCCTTTATAGGTCCCTGGTAAGGCCTCACCTTGAGTATGCGGTGCAGTTTTGGGCTCCAGTCCTTAAGAAGGATATTAATGAGCTGGAGAGAGTGCAGAGACTGCAACTAAACTGGTAAAGGGGATGGAAGATTTAAGCTATGAGGTGAGACTGTCGAGGTTGGGGTTGTTTTCTCTGGAAAAGAGGAGCTTGCGAGGGGACATGATTACTCTGTACAAGTACATTAGAGGGGATTATAGGCAGTTGGGGATGTTCTTTTTTCTCATAAAAACAATCAGCGCACCAGAGGTTACCCCTTTAGATTAGAGGAACGGAGCCTCCATTTGAAGCAGCATAGGGGGTTTTTCACGGTGAGGGCAGTGAGGTTGTGGAACGCCCTTCCTAGTGATGTGGTAATGGCAGATTCTGTTAATACCTATAAGAGGGGCCTGGATGAGTTCTTGAACAAGCAGAATACCCAAGGCTATTGTGATACTAATATCTACAGTTAGTACTAGTGGTTGTATTTATAGTTTATGTATGTGAGTGTATAGATTGGTAGGTGTGGGTTAGGTGTGCTGGTTTTACTTGGATGGGTTGAACTTGATGGACACTGGTCTTTTTTCAACCCTATGTAACTATGTAACTATGTAACTATGTAACTAAATATCAAAATGTAATATTTAATGTATTTTTGAAAAACTGATTTCAATGCCAGATTCTGCAGGAGAAGCTCTATTAACTGATGTGCTTTGAAAAGGACAGTATTCCTTTGAACGACTAATAATTACAGCTGCTCAGTATGTCAGCATTTTTTAACAATTACCTTGTGTCTATTAATATTCATGTTTCTCTTCTCCTTAGATTTCTCATTGAGCTCCATGTTCATATCATGTAGAGCCCGAGACATCATATCAACTGCCAGATGCACTCGGGGAGAGTTGTGTTTTCCTCTGAAATAGTCAAGGTCTGTAATACGTTCCTGCCCAGTGCAGTTATAGAGAGTCGGGTTGTAAAAGTAAATAAATTTATACAAATCATTCTTGTTTTGGTCATTTGATAAACAATAATAATAAATCATCCATATATCTTCAAGAAGCTTGTCTTCTGGATGGTTTGAAGGATGGGAATTCTCTAAAAAGCTCCTCATTTCAGGAGTATCCAGATCATAATGGTACCCGGGCACCAGGGCCAGACTGCAATTAAATATTTCTGGTGCATAATAAAGAATGGATTCCATAGACCCCCAGCTGGGAGAAAGGATCAATGTCTTGTCATGAAAAGCCTTGTAATGGGTGTCATGGTTTGTTGTTATCATTAGCAATATAGAAACTGTTCCACAAAGTATAATAACACTGGTAGAACTTTCCCGAATTATCCTTTTATCCTTCTGCAATTGAATGGGCTTCCAATTATACATATCTATTCTTAATGTGAACTCAATGCAGATGCCTTCCCTGGAGAGATATTTGGCCAAGATCTGATGTTCTCTCTCCCCACTGATATCATCAGATGTAATTATTCCAACCCAGGTCCAGCCAAAATGGCTCAGTAATTTACTCATAACAAAATAATTAAATTCATCGCTTTGGATTGTCCGGAACAGGTATGGGAAGGTGATTCTGTCACTGAGCACTGGGTCTGTAGCTCCGTAACTGATCTGTAGAGATACAGTAAAAGGTAAACAATGTCAATTTAAAAAAAAATACTAAAAAACATGCTACAAAACATAATGTGAATTGACCAAGTATAATGGGAGTGGGTTATAGAAAATTGGATTTTTTTCTGGGTACTTTATGTTGCTGAAGCTTTATATGTGCTGAGTGATTAAATCTATAATTCCCCTAATGTATCCAAGAAATATAAACAAGAAGTGAGGAGAATGTGATTATTGTCCCTGATAGCAGGATCAGAGACCTGACAGAGTGAGTTATACAAGGAAGGTTATGGCACATCTACTAAGAGGCAGATTTATCAAATGAATGAAATTTTCGTACCAAACAATTGTAAACAGCAGGAAAACCATTCCGATTTTTTTTGCCAAAAAGTCATGCAAGCATTGGCAAAAATACACTCGGAGCATTCGTGGATTGGTAAATATGCCCCTTAGTATAGTAATACCACATATATATGTATGTTTCAACCAATGTGATATCTATGACTTAAATGTCAGTGGTACATAGGACATTATGGTCACAATAGTCACTTAGAGAAAGTTTTACTCAGCCAGTCATATATGTTAAATGGAAACCATCTATCATTATAGCCGCCAGAACCCCATTCATCTCCATGACCAGCGTAACCCTATCCAGTTCTGTGGCCACAATAACCCCATTTTTCTCTCACCTGGGAATATCCATAGAGAGTCAGTATCTGGGCTATGGGTACAGTTGTCTCTGAGGTGAGATCCCCAATAAACCCAGCAATGTTTCTCTTTCCCACACAGGAGTAATTGGGAACCAGCTCCCTGGTACCAGATAATATCTGTAATACGCTCCTCACTGCCTTCGGTTGGTTCTGGCAGGAGTCGTATATATGGTACCCCAGGGTCAGGTTGGGTAACCGGGCCGGATCCTTGTTAGTTTGCTCCACAGCAAATTGGAAATCCACCATGAGCTTTATATTTTCTTGATTCGGACTAAAATAATAAATAACACAGCTCACATAATAGCTACCATTCATTAAGTAATAAAAGTTATTAGTGTTACCATTTAGGGTATTGCACTTTTTGTGTTGTTGGGTTCATGCAGACGGGGCATCATGGGGTGTCGCAACTGAGGTTCTGTCTATAAATTTTATTTTGTTGGTGACATAATCGTGAGGTCTTAGAGGGGGTGGAACACTATTGGTGCCATCACTAGGGCCTCCCACATGGGCAAGTTTAAGTGCACCTCATCGAATAAGCAACATATTTCCATTTTATTCTGCCTGTTTGTACCCGCCAGTGCTACAATATTCTTTTTACCCCAATGCATTTTTTTATCAAACATTTTTTTTAGACGTTTGATGTACATTCAAAATACATTTCTTTAGAGAAACGTGTTCTGACCTCAGAAAAATTGTGTTTACTGAACTGCCAACATCAAACCCAGAACTCTAGTAGTCATTAGAAGCTTGTGCCTTGGGAAGATGCAACTATCAATGAGCAGGGTACTGACCAGCAGGGCAGGACTGGGGGAGTAATTGCTGGAGGCTGGGCAAGCAATCAGCTGGGGAGATATATAAGTAGTTACTCAGTGCACACCTACTAACCACAAAAAAGCAGCAAATTGTATGTTTAACATATAACGCTCTTTATATGGTAAATACTCACAAAACAGTAAATACAATTACAATGCATAATATACATACCACCAGTTGGACAAAATGTAATAAAGCAGAAAAAGCAGCCACGTGTGGATTGAGCCTCAACATTTTGGAACCCAGTCCTTTGTGATGTGCAGGCATTCTATGCAAGTTTAACTACCCATAGGGCACACCTCGTTTGGTACTGCAAGCGCGCAAAAAAAGTGAGTGACGTCACTTCCATTATGTCATTTACACTTAAAGAAGCATACAAAATATTGTTGTGCATCAGAATTGTCACGTGCAAAAACTAGAGCATATCAGAGGAAAAAGCTGGAAACATGGTTTCTGACTAACTCCCAACAAGGGTGCCATACATATACTTTATACAAAGCTATAACCCCTAGCAGTTACCAATAACATTAACAATACACAATGTATATTATTCCAATGGAATATTGTGCAACAGTTCAAAATTAAATAGTATTTAGATTACATGCTTAAATATTATAAGATAACTAGTAACAATTTAAAAGTACTTAAAGTTAATTCAACAACAACAGAGAACCATTCGAATTAGTGATTGATGAGATGGTTAATTGCTTGAACTTCTTTTTGCCAGGCATAGATTTGTAGTGAATTTTTGCATTTCACCACTGGCGAATTTTTTCACGAAACTTTGGTGTGGAAAAATTTGTCGCGTGTTGTATCAAAAAAAGACTCACGTGAGTAAAAGACGTTGGCTTCAAAAAAATCGTTCAACGAACTCGTTTGCGGATTTTTCACCGTTCGAATTTTCCTGTCATTTCACAAATTTGTTGGTGAAGCAAAACTGGACAGATTCGCTAATTGCTACTAAGGAGGAAAAATTATCTCTTAAATATAATCATCTCAATAAATCCACAAAACTTATACCCTCAACCATATATCTTGTCCAGTAAACCCAAGTAATACAATATCATTGGAGAATAAACGAGTAAAAGAAAAAATATTATTCATAGACATTGACAATTTGTCCTCATTTTTAACTTTTTGTTGAATCTTCTGATAAGCGGAGAATAAAGAATCGTTTCAATCTCTTGGAGGACCCGTATGATATGGGTTTGAGGAGGGTTTTCCTGTTGTCATAGTAATGACAGAATGATCGGCTTCGTCTGGATTCCCAAAAATGTGAGTTATATCTAATAAGGTGGGTAAGAGATTAAGAGGTAACTAGTGATGGGTGAAATGATTTGTGGTGAATTTCCTTGTTTCGCCATTAGCGGGATTTTTCATTAAAGGAGTGATTAAATCCGCCACGGAAAAATTTGCTTTGTGACGAAAATTTGTTGCGGGTGACAATTTAAAAAAAAATGACGAGCTTCTAAGAAATTGTTGTGCATGTCAACAAAATGATGCGTGCAACAATTTTTCAAAAAAAATTTCGCTGTTGAAAGATTCGCAAATTTTTCGGCAAACCGAAATGGGACAGATTCGCTCATCAGTAGAGGCAACCCATTGTAGCCACTCCCCGCATCATGCGAAGCTGAAAGTGCTGTTTTCATGACAGTAAATATAGAAGATCACTGTAAAACTGCAGCTTTTTGTATTGTTGTATAAAAAACAGCTTTAAAAACCCCTGAAAATCTCTAAAACCACAAAACAAAGAAAGATCTCCCAGTTGTAAAAAGGACATCTGATGTTGTCTTCTACATGATCTCAACAGGTTTTAGCCGGAGCAGTTCTGCCTTTTTTGATTTGTTGCGGTTTTGTCAAATAACAAAGTGCGAAAAAATCACGTGGCTTTTATTTTGCAACAAAATTGAGTTTTTGGCATCGAAAAATCCGGACCAAAAACTGAGTATTAGTAAATTCCATTTATTATGTTCCAGCCAAGAACACTCACACCTCGTTCATGTCTAGCAAATAAATAACTATGGAACAATCACATTTTGCCATTACTGGCCATGGGTTGGTTTCTTTCATTCTCCCTTTCTATCACTGAGGCAGGAGGAAAGGTTACACTTGGTTTATTGTTTTTAATTCTCACACCCTGTGGGCACCAGTATTACATTCCCACTCACCCTAACCAGTTAATCATTTCAATTATTTTAAGTTTTATATAACAAACTAAAAAAAAAAGCTTTTACAGGTTCTTCTAAGGTTCCAACCCACAGCTAAGGCTACACTAGTTATTTCCCGTATCACTATGGCATCTGCCAATGCTCTACATGAGCCTACAATATATAATGGTTTTAATGACATATTAATTATGTTTTAGCTGCTGCAGATACTCAAACTCCCAGCATGCCTTTGATTTGCAACTTGCTAGACTGTCTGAGAGCAGCTTCAAAAAACGTGTCAGTACCCCCATAACTTTAACTTTATATACAAAAATAGTTCTATTTTTCCTTAGAATTGTCTCTAGGGGATGAGACTTACTCAGTACACAGAAATCTTGTGGAATTGTCCCACGGAAATGTAACTTTATACACATTTAAATGTGCAGTCATCACCCCTCCAATCATGATGTCTTTAGATTTATTTATACTAGACATTCCATGTAAGAGCTTTCTTTGTTTCTCTGGTGTTGCAAGGCTTAGAACACAATAATACTTGGCATTCATTCAGGCCTGAGCTACTGAGTCCCTATGGAGAATAAGGGAACCGCACTGGTACAGGGATTCACCAACACCCTTTCTAGGCCCTGGCCATTCTCTGGCTACTCAGAGCTAGAACCCAGTCTATACAGAGTCAGGAACAGGTGCAGCCTGGGTAAGCTGTACTCCTTTAGTTTTATGCATTCTTGGGAAGAAGAATATCAGTCACTGAGTTTTCAGATACTGTAGCAGGCAGGGGGCAACACTGGGAGTAGTAACACAGTTGTTGTAGGTTTAAAAATAACTTCCATTGGCTCAGCTTAAGAACAGATTAGCTAGGCCCCTTAGGTAGGCCTTTAACAGAAAACACAGCCTTTGGGGAAAACATCAGCTGGAATAACAGACACGATACAACCTCTTTAGAAGAGAGTCTAAATGTGCCAGTCCATCACTGGTTAATGACATGTTTCAATCATCTTCCATATGTCTTTTGCTGAAATTCCATTTTGTATCTCCAAATATTCCTCAATTTTATCCTAAATCACGTTTTCTGTTACGACTGCATCACTTTTGTATTAGGTTTCCTTGGGTGATGTCGTCTCTATTCCTGTTGCAGACAGATGAATCTTCTCCATGTGTCCTCTATCCCTGATCTACACTGAAAATCAGTGTCACTAACCCTAGAAATAAAATGTGAGCTTTTGTGTATTATGTAAGTGTATGATGAATTTATAAAAAACTAAGCTACAAAAAAAATAAACAAACCAAATAGTAGGGGTACAGTACTGTCAGTACTGTAATGGGGCCCAATGACCCGGAACCTAGTGTAGGGAAGCAGGGCATGACAGGGTTAAGGAGGGCAGCCTGCCCCCCTTCCCCCCTCTCCTCCTTTGGGTTACTGGGGCTGGCCAATGAGGGTCTTGGAAATTCCCGGGCTTAGTAAGGGGAGGGGTAACCAGGGCCGCAATCAGAAATCACGGGGCCCCTCACAAAAAAAAAATTCTGGGCCCCTCTCCCACAAATACAAAGGACTCACAGACATGAGACATTGGTAGCCAGCAGGGCACCCCCTAGTACATTGGTAGCCAGCAGTGCCCCCCCTAGTACATTGGTAGCCAGCAGGGCCCCCCTAGTACATTGGTAGCCAGCAGTGCCCCCCTAGTACATTGGTAGCCAGCAGTTCCCCCCCTAGTACATTGGTAGCCAGCAGTGCCCCCCACAGTACATTGGTAGCCAGCAGGCCCCCCCCCTAGTACATTGGTAGCCAGCAGTGCCCCCCACAGTACATTGGTAGCCAGCAGGCCCCCCCTAGTACATTGGTAGCCAGCAGTGCCCCCCACAGTACATTGGTAGCCAGCAGTGCCCCCCCTAGTACATTGGTAGCCAGCAGTGCCCCCCACAGTACATTGGTAGCCAGCAGGCCCCCCTAGTACATTAGTAGCCAGCAGTGTCCCCCCCTAGTACATTGGTAGCCAGCAGGGCCCCCCTGGTACATTAGTAGCCAGCAGGGCCCCCCTAATACATTGGTAGCCAGCAGGGCCCCCCCCAGTACATTGGTAGCCAGCAAACCCCCCTAGTACATTGGTAGCCAGCACAGCACAACCCTCCTTGTCTTGTGCGGCTCCTCCGGCGACAAGGTTCTTCTTTCCCGACAGCACTGCACTTCTGAGTGCCGAAGATGCCAGGTCCTTTTATAAGGTTGCGCCCCGTGCGTACTGGCATGCATGTACGCACGGGGCGCGACCAATAGGATTACCGCTGACCACCAATGACAGGGCCCGGAATAGATTAAAGGGGGCCCGAGCTAAGAAAACTGTGGCACAGCCGGGCCCCCTTTTAAAGTTAAAATCGTCCGGGCCCGGGACGGCTGTACCCCCTGTGCCCCCCTGATGGCGGCCCTGGGGGTAACCAAGGCAGTCCTACCTTCAGTTAATTCCAGGCAGCATGAGGATCGGCAGCTCGTGACGTCCCACCCTCCCTCCCTATAGAACGGGGGTCATTTGTCACAAATAGCGGAGGGTACCTTACTCCGTGCCCTCAGGGGGAAGTTTAAGTTGTCAAGGAGACTGTAGCCCGGTAGGCCTGGGGTCCTGATCGGCAGTTAGCCTCGGTTTAGGTCAGGGGAAAAGGAGGCAGGAACCAGGCATTACGTTTGGGCTCAGGGATTGTTGTTACTGTAAATGTTGGGTATTGTAAATGTTTGTTATACAAACAGTTTTGTACAAGTTTATAATGTTAAAATGTTAACGGATGTAAGTTTATTGTTAATAAATAAATAACTGCGGCCTTCTCTTCCCAACCCACAGTCAATGAACATGTTACATAGAGACACTTCTAAACATTTCATACTAAACATTCATACATAAATGTATCCAAAGTACACATGAATACACAAATGTGGGTAAAACTCAACCCTAGTCTAGTGGTCTATTCAATAATAGTTGAAAAGTGAGGTACGTGATCAAATTTCTTTGCGGTATAAAATAATCTATATCCTCTTGCTCATTAATATGAGTACATTTTTCATTTATTCTATTACCACAATTCATCATAATAATGGGAATTAATCCCAGAGAGCAGCACTTGCACTTTCTGTCTTGTTGTTTATCACACATTTGCCCTGTTGATTTGGCATCGGCAGCTTTAAACAGCAAATACAAACATGAAAAGACTGCGGCCAACTGTTTTGCAAACAAAAGTATTCCATACCATTATATATTCAAGACCCATTGCCAATTTTAAAAAAATTAATATTAATAACTCTTCTTTGTATAACTTCTTTGATAAACCAGGTACTAATGACAGTTTAGGCAAAACATCTCACAAATTTGTGTTACTGGACATAAAACTTCATACAAATAACTCACGGTATTACATAATGACTTAGGAGATCAGTTATTACTCCTCCGTCTGTCCCATTTCGCTTCGCCAAAAAATTAGCGAATTTTTCTAAACGGCAAAAATGTCACGTGTAAAAAAAAATGTCACCCGCAACGATTCTTTTGATGCCCGCGACTAATTTTTTGACGTGCGACTATTATTTTGCTGCCGCGACTATTTACTTTGACTCTGTGACTATTCTTTGATGCCTGCGACTATTCTTTTGATGCGCAACAATTCTTTTGATGCCCGCAACTATTTATTTTGATGCGCAACAATTCTTTTGATGCCCGCCTACTGCAAATTTTTTCATCCGTTTCACGAAACAATCCGCCAATGTCGAAACACAGAGATTTGCCACAAATCCATGTCTGGCAAAACATTTCGCCCATCACTAATAATGAGGTTTAATCCTTAAAGGGGACCTGTCACCCTAAGAAAAAACTCCAAATTATTTTCTATCATGCTAGTTGAGCAAAATAAACCTTATTTACACTATACAGATAGTATAAATCTTGTTTCCTTCAGTCTTGGAACTATTCAATCAAAGCAAGCAGGCAGCTGCCATTTTGTGGACACTGTTAGTAAGGCAAGCTTTGCACCACACCAAAATCTTGTTGGAGGACTAGATGCCCATACCCATGCACTGGCTACATAATTAGCTGATGGGGAGGGATGGGAAAAGTGTGAAGTGCAGTGACATCTAGGAAGTGCTGAATGGAAAGCTAAAGGTATTGTCTGCCCTGCCTCTATGCCTAAGGCATAGGGGGCGGGGCAGGCAATATATGATTGACAGCTGGGATTTTTAAATGTCTTTATAATGGGTATGGATGTGTTATTTAAAAAAAGGAATTGGGTTTCATGTTTAACTTGAAAAGGACTTTTATTATTCAGCTTTTTATGTCTGGGTGACAGGTCCCCTTTAAGGAAACATTTTATAAGTAAAGGGGCAAACTGTTAATTTATGTTAATCACCCCTTATCCACATCCACCCCCCCATACCCACATGCACCTGTCAGTCACCTATAGTAAGGACATTATTCCCATCATCTCATTAACAGTCTAACATATTATATTGCAATAGGTTAATCTGTTTGGCTACATGAGCAACAAACTATTAATCTCACATGCAATTTTCCTCATGCACTTTCAAAAGAGGAAAACAAAAATACAAACAACAATTCCCTTTTTCACTTGGACTAAACCATAATTCCTAGGAAAAATTAGGAAAAACATTAAAAAAACAATGTTCAACATATTAGAGACATAGGGGTTGATTCACTAAGGTGCGATAACGCTTAGCACATGGTTTTTTTGTGTTAGAATACACATGGAAAAAAACGCTAAAGTATTATTGCATGCGTTAAGTTGCATATCACGTGCGTTTATTCTCGCGCAGAAATAACACTAACGCATGATTCACAAACACTTAGACGCGCTAAATATCGCATTTGTCTGTTCGAAGATGAACACCTACTTCAGGCAGGCGGTAATTATAGAAAAGTACAGTTCATGAGCTTTTGGCAACACAATATGGACTTAGCAGTGGGATTTATTCAAGTCTGTGTTGGCCCCAGAGTGATGCAGCCGCCAGTTTGCAGGGAAATGGGCATTTTTAATACAGTAATTTTACAAAAGTATTGGCGTGTATGGCTAACATGGCGTGCATTTATTCGCGGGACTATTTATATGTGGCTACAATTGCTGAAATGTTTCGCCAGGCATGGATTTGCAGCAAATTTTTGGACATGCAGCAAATTTTTCCACGGCAAATTTTTTCATGCGTTTCGCAAAACAATCCGCCAATGGCAAAACGCATGAAAAAATTTGGCGTGGAAAAATTCACCGCACATCCAAAAATTGACACAGGCGTCAAAAAATAATAGTCACAAGCAACAATTTTTTTGGCCGCACAACACTTGCCGTTTCGTGGATCTTTTGAAAGATTTGCGAATTTTTCACCAAAGATAACCAGAACCCATTTGCTAGTGGCTACTATTTATAAGCATCTACTATTTATAAGCATCTACTATTTATATGCTACCATTTATATGCTACTATTTATATGCTACCATTTATATGCTACCATTTATATGCTACTATTTATATGCTACTATTTATATACACTATTTATATGCTACCATTTATATGCTACCATTTATATGCTACTATTTATATGCTACCATTTATATGCTACTATTTATATGCTACCATTTATATGCTACCATTTATATGCTACTATTTATATGCTGCCATTTATATGCTACTATTTATATGCTACTATTTATATGCGGCGACAATTTATATGCACTATTTATAAGCTACTATCTATATGCGGCGACTATATGCGTGCATTATTTAGCGCATGTACCGTCAAATAGCGCATGAAAATAGTCTTCGCGAGTTAAATAACGCATGCCCTACTTGGGGCAGGCGATAATTATAGAAAAGTACAGTAAATGAGTTTTTGCCAATAAAATATGGACTTACAGTGTTATTTATTCAAGTCTGTGTTGGCCCCAGAGTGATGCAGCCACCAGTTTGCAGGGAAATGGTCATTTTTAATACAGTAATTTTACAAAAGTATTGGCGTGTATGGCTAACATGGCGTGCGTTTATTCGCATGACTATTTATATGCAGCTACAATTGCTGAAATGTTTCGCCAGGCATGGATTTGCATCAAATTTTTGGACGTGCAGCGAATTTTTCCACGGCAAATTTTTTCATGCGTTTCGCAAAACAATCCGCCAATGGCAAAACGCATGAAAAAATTTGCCACGGAAAAATTCACTGCACATCCAAAAATTGACACAGGCGTCAAAAAATAATAGTCGCGGGCAACAATTTTTTTGGCCGCACAACACTTTTGCCATTTTGTGGATCTTTCGAAAGATTCAGCATTACACATGTTTGGCCTCTAGGTGGCGCCAGAGGACCATTTTGAACTTCAGGCTATGTCACTAGTTCTTGCCGTTATAAGGATTAGAGGGCATGAGAAACACCCCTTATATGCCCCTGATGAAGTCACGTTGGTGACGAAACGCGTAGGGTGGGGTGGGCGCAACGCTGCTAGTTAGTCAGCTAGATAATTGATCCGGCACGCTTGTGCCGAGTATAGGCGGCTCATGATAGCCGCAGGTAGAAGTGAGGGGATGGGGTTCTGATGCAGTTGCACTGAATGGAAGCGGCTCTTGATAGCCGGTGGCAGTACTGAGAAGGGGTATCCGGGGGGAGTCGGTTGTAGCCTCATAAGGGTACACGTCGGGGCAGCAATAAATTACATGGGAGTGGGTCTTGATTTAGCATGATTGGCTTATCTAAGCTGTATTAAGTGCAGGGGTGGTGGTTGTTGTCAGGAGTTTGGGTTTTGCTCAAAGAGCACTATTGGCCTCAGATCTGAAAAGCAGTCTGGTGGGAGTATAATAGTGTGGATGCTTTCCCGTTACCCTCCCCAAGTATTTATTTATATATTTATTTAATTCATTATTTGATTATCGCATCTGTTTCCCTGTATGTGTCTATGAGGCTACCTTTGTCCGCTGTCCCTCATCTCCCTTCTATGTGTATATGTGCGTATATAGATACAGCTACCTATTTGAGTGTTTATGAACAAATTTATAGCTTGATTTATCACCTATGCCAATCTATTCTCCCCCCCGTTGCAATTAAATATGTAAGTAAATGTAATTGGCTTTCAGCTGTCGGCCCTTATTTTTGAACCATGTTCTGAAATTGATTGCATATGTATTAGGTGAATTACGGACTCAGAACATGCGTGTATATACTAACAATTGGTTTTAATTATTTGTGCACTAGCTGACACATTTGATATATATTTATAACAATTTTATGCTTTTGGGACTTAAAATAAAAGTTATGTTTTAATCTAATCAGACAATGCACAAAACATGCTCCTTGGTTTGTTTGGTATTCATGGGTGGGAGACACCCTGTGCTGGTCTGTTTCTATTCATGGTAGGTGTTTTGAGTATTTTCTTTGTATTCTAATTAATACAAATGTTACAACCCTTTAGTGAATAATTTAGGTCAAATTAACATTAACCCTTTGATTTTGTTTCTAATAACTGTTTTAACAACAGAGAATAGCTCCTTCTCTCACCGCTATGGGTTGTGCTGGTCAGTTTGGGATTGCAGTTGTTGATAGTCTGTATACCAGAGTCACATCTTTGGGAATATTTATCTAACCTTCTCCTTTCCTCATAGAATTATTTTTATTTCTATTTGTATGGCGACATAAACGAAAGCACTTGCGGATTAGGTGCCCTGTGCTCTTGCAAAAATGACAGACTGAAAATTCATAGGAATTGGCTTCCTTTTAAACTGCTCCTCTCAGGGCTCCTATCTGCTTGTCATTAGATTCTGAGCTGCATGACAGAAGTTCCAATCTATTTTTCCCAATAAAAGCTATTGTTTCTTGGAAAGAACTACAACTGGATGCATGAACAATACCTACGGGATCAAGAAATATACATATTTGCACAAATTCATTGATCATGGCCTTGGGTGCTGGTTGATTTGCATCAGTTAATTCCATGACCAATCTGTAGGCTTTTCCAAACATTGCTGCAAATGCAAAAACATCATCCTGCAACTTGCATGTCTCAAATCTACTGATCAATTCTACAGAAGGAATCACACCATTAGACCCACCATTGACTCTTTCAAACTCATTGCACTCACCATCAATACTGTTTAAGTCTGGCACCCGACTTGTTATAGACACAGGCAGCCATCTTTTAAACATGGTATTTTTTGTGCTGCTGAGAGATCATACTTGGAGCAGTAATATGTAACTATCTCCAATCTTCCAAGTTCTGCACTTATCAAACTTTGCAAAAGCAATTTTTAACAAATGTTTGTCAATTTTTAATTTTAACTTTGCCATTTGATAATCTAACTCTGGGTCATTAATATCCGGCATACTCTGGGACTGTCTCTGTTCTCTAGTGATCACAGAGACAGCCCGTACTCCCTCAGTGTCCCTCTCACTAGAGCACATTAACGTGTTAAATGTTTTAACCATTAACATTACGTTGCTAATTTTGTGCTTTAGTTTAGAAAATGACACTCCTTCATCTAACTTCATAGTCGTATCCACACACTGACTATAAAGATACGACCATAACTTTGCATCAGAGAAGTCATTTGGAATTATTTACACACATCCACTCTAGGTTCTTTTACTTACACAAATCCGCTCCAGTTTCTTTTACTTACATAAATCTGCTCCAGGTTCTTTTACTTACACAAATCCACTATAGGTTATTTTACTTACACAAATCCGCTCCAGGTTCTTTTACTTACACAAATCCACTCTAGGTTTGTTTACTTACACAAATCTGCTCCAGGTTCTTTTACTTACACAAATCCACTCTAGGTTCTTTTACTTACACAAATCCGCTATAGGTTCTTTTACTTACATTAAATCCACTCTAGGTTCTTTTACTTACACAAATCTGCTCCAGGTTCCTTTACTTACACAAATCTGCTCCAGGTTCTTTTACTTACACAAATCCACTCTAGGTTCTTTTACTTACACAAATCCGCTCTAGGTTCTTTTACTTACACAAATCTGCTCCAGGTTCTTTTACTTACACAAATCCGCTCTAGGTTCTTTTACTTACACAAATCTGCTCCAGGTTCTTTTACTTACACAAATCCGCTCTAGGTTTGTTTACTTACACAAATCTGCTCCAGGTTCTTTTACTTACACAAATCCGCTCTAGGTTTGTTTACTTACACAAATCTGCTCCAGGTTCTTTTACTTACACAAATCCACTCTAGGTTTGTTTACTTACACAAATCTGCTCCAGGTTCTTTTACTTACACAAATCCACTATAGGTTCTTTTACTTACACAAATCTGCTCCAGGTTCTTTTACTTACACAAATCCACTCTAGGTTTGTTTACTTACACAAATCTGCTCCAGGTTCTTTTACTTACACAAATCTGCTCCAGGTTCCTTTACTTACACAAATCCACTCTAGGTTCTTTTACTTACACAAATCTGCTCCAGGTTCTTTTACTTACACAAATCTGCTCCAGGTTCTTTTACTTACACAAATCCGCTCCAGGTTCTTTACACAAATCCGCTCCAGGTTCTTTACACAAATCTGCTCCAGGTTCTTTTACTTACACAAATCTGCTCCAGGTTCTTTTACTTACACAAATCCGCTCCAGGTTCTTTTACTTACACAAATCCACTCTAGGTTCTTTTACTTACACAAATCTGCTCCAGGTTCTCTTACTTACACAAATCCACTCTAGGTTCTTTTACTTACACAAATCTGCTCCAGGTTCTCTTACTTACACAAATCCACTCTAGGTTCTTTTACTTACACAAATCTGCTCCAGGTTCTTTTACTTACACAAATCCACTCTAGGTTCTTTTACTTACACAAATCTGCTCCAGGTTCTCTTACTTACACAAATCTGCTCCAGGTTCTTTTACTTACACAAATCCACTCTAGGTTCTTTTACTTACACAAATCCACTCTAGGTTCTTTTACTTACACAAAAAATCCGCTCTAGGTTCTTTTACTTACAGACTTCTGGAAGCTTCATACATACTGCACACTCTGTCCTCTATCCCCGCTTATGAAGCTTTCAAAGTGGTATATGTGTGATACAGTATGTAAAGCCCAGTGTCTATTTTTCTGGACACATACCCTTGGCAGCTCACAGGAATAATCTGTACAATTAATGCATATAAATATAATGTTAAGTATATGTGATATGTGTGTATGTTTCATATATGTATGTGTGTGCATGTATGTGTGCCCATTTCTCAGGAAGAGAGATGTCTGTCCCTCCTGGGCAGAGAGAGAGATGTGTCTGTCCCTCCTGGGCAGAGAGAGAGCCTTGTGTCAGTATGTCCCTACCCCCCAAGTATCTATAAAAGGCAAGAACATATGTTAATAGGTGGCTCAGTCCTTTCCCAAATTAACTTATATTATGTGTGTATTGTGTGAGTATGTGTGAATGATATCTGTAGATTTCATATGCTGTGGGATTATAATTCTGTGTAAATAAATTTTACGCATAACATAACCATTACTGACACTTAACACAAGGGGACATTGCTGCTCCTGCCACTAGGGGTGCCACCTTTTCTGTAAAAAATACCGGCCTTCCTATATTCTTATGCAATTTCCCTAGTAATAACATGATATACCAGCTTGGTGGCAACACTACCTGCCACCCTGAATAAGACATTTATTTTAAGGTTCCCAAAGTGGACTCCCCAGAAGTAGTGGCATGGATTTGCAGCAAATTTCCGCATTCACCATTCGCAAATTGTTTCACAAAACTTCAGCGAAATGCTGACGAGAAAATATTCATTGCGTGTCAAAAAAGGTCGTTGTGTGCAACATAAAAATCACTTAATTATCACTGTAATAGGCAAAAACAGTGCCTGACTATACAGTATGTACATAGATTTAGGGTTAATGCCTTGAGCAGTCAGTGATATATCCATCATTTGGGCTATATTTTTTAAAAAAATGTGATAAACTAAAGATTTGCGTGAACAAAGATGTTGCTTTTCACATCTAGCCCTTTCGTTGTATGGTACAAAACTACTGGATAGAAAACTAAATACACATTAAAAGTTATTAGGCTTTGTAAAGCAAATTCATTTTTTTGTTCCTTTCAGGTTTTAACAAAATGATATAACATTTAGGCAGAAATATACAGGCTAAAAGCCCCACGCTTGAGGTGAGTATGGCAAATATCTCCACACACACAGTGTTTTTGCCTTTGGTGCTCAGATAGGCCGGGATCATTGTGATCCAAACACTGCAGAAGAGCAGCATGCTGAAAGTGATGTACTTGGCCTCATTAAAACTGTCCGGTAAGCTCCGAGCTAAAAATGCTAAAACAAAACTAACAGCTGCCAGAAGCCCCATATACCCAATAACTGAGTAAAAGCCAATAGCTGAGCCCTCATTGCACTGAATGATGATGGTTCCAGGGGAAGTGTGAATGTCCAGTTCCTGAAAGGGAGGAGAAATGGCCAACCAAGTCATGCAGATGATTATTTGAATGGATGAGCAGAACAAGACTACAGAATTGGACAGTTTGACTCCCAGCCATTTTCTCCATGAGCTCCCTGGCTTGGTGGCTTTGAAAGCAACACAAACCATGATAGTCTTGGCCAGGAGAGAAGAGACAGCTATGGAGAAGGTGATTCCAAAAGTGATGATGCGCAGCATGCAGGTTATATCCACAGGGCGACCGAGGAACAGAAACACACTGAGGAAGCTCAGCTTGATGGAGACAAGGAGGAGGAAGCTCAGGCCCCAGTTGTTGGCTCTCACTATGGGGGTGTCCCGGTATGAGATGAAAACTCCCAATATTAGTTGTGTTACAAGGAAAAAGAGAACTGAGGCAATTGAAATAAAGATAGAAATCAAATCTTTAGTGTATGACAGAAAATCTGCATTTCTTCCAATACACTGATGCTTATTCTTATTTGGCCATTCCATGTCTGGACATCTGATACAGCTTGTACTGTCTGTAAAGATAGCACAGAAAAATAAATAACAAAAATTAACATACTCTGCTTGCCCTATGCTGCCTGTGTGTGCCATACTCTGCCTGCCCTATGCTGCCTGTGTGTTCCATACTCTGCCTGTCTTATGCTGCCTATGTGTGCCATACTCTGCCTGCCCTATACTGCCTGTGTGTGCCATACTCTGCCTGCCCTACCCTGCCTGTCTGTGCCATACTCTACCTGCCCTATGCTGCCTGTGTGTGCCATACTCTGCCTGCCCTATGCTGCCTGTGTGTGCTATACTCTGCCTGCCCTACCCTGCCTGTGCGTGCCATACTCTGCCTGCCCTACCCTGCCTGTGTGTGCCATACTCTGCCTGCTCTACCCTGCCTGCCCTATGCTGCCTGTGTGTGCCATACTCTGCCTGCCCTATGCTGCCTGGGCGTGCCATACCGTCCCTGCCCTATGCTGCATGGGTGTGTCATACCCTCCCTGCCCTATGCTGCCTGTGTGTGCCATACTCTGCCTGCCCAATGCTGCCTGTGTGTGCTATACAATGAGTGCCCTATGCTGCCTGTGTTTGCCATACTCTGCCTGCCCTATGCTGCCTGTGTGTGCCATACTCTGCCTGCCCTATGCTGCCTGTGTGTGCCATACTATGCCTGCCCTATGCTGTCTGTGTCTGCCATACTGTCCCTGCCCTATGCTGCCTGTGTGTGCCATACTCTGCCTGCCCTATGCTGCCTGGGTGTGCCATACCCTCCCTGCCCTATGCTGCCTGTGTGTGCCATACTCTGTATGCCCTATGCTGCCAGTGTGCCATACTCTGCCTGCCCTATGCTGCCTGGGTGTGCCATGCCCTCCCTACCCTATGCTGCCTGGGTGTGCCATACTCTGCCTGCCCTATGCTGCCTGTGTGTGCGATACTCTGCCTGCCCTATGCTGCCTGTGTGCCATACTCTGCCTGCCCTATGCTGCCCGTGTGTGTGCCTTATTCTGCCTGCCCTAACCTGCCTGTGAGAGTTGAACTTGGCAGATTTTTTTCTTTTTTAGATTTAAGGGTGTGTCTTAATATGACATCATATCATTCTTTCACATATGAATGAAGGGCTATATCCCTACACCAATCATTTGAATTTTTCCTGCGCTACCACTATTAATGTGGGTATGGTCTTAAAAGCTCTTATGATAGCATGGGTGTAGTTTAAAGTGGGGAGTGGTAAAAACTGGCTTCCATTATCAGCCCTCCACCATGTAGGCCAGAAAAATTCCAGCCCTCGGTACCACAGATGTTGGACTGCACTGTTATTAAAGGTTCCCAAGTAAAGACAGTGTTATCCTACATATATTTCTTGGAATAAGCAAGAAAAGAACTGGAACAACATTGTTTTGTAGAATCTCACCATGGGCATTGGATGTGCCAGGAAGCTATAGTTTGCTGGGGTTTATTTCTTTTACAGTTACTACAATTTTTTCTTATAGGTGCCCTTAGCACTACAGGGGGGGCAACTGCATGGCCACAAAATGTGATGTTTCTTGAGATTTTTTAACCCTGTAGGCAGTGCTCTTGTGGGTATCCTTTGTGTGGAGGATATGGATAAGGGATTTGGAAGTTATCAATAATATGTTTATTGTATTTTAGAATAAAATTAGAAGTGTTCTATGTACCGGTTTTATTAGAGATCTCTCCCTCGGCACAGGGGATGCACCCATAGCAGCAGGATTGGGCTCCGGGGATCGGCATCTTCCTCTGTCCGGGCAAACAACTGTCTGAGCATTGAGCTCTCGGGATCTAAATATATTAGAAATAAATGCAATAAGTGCTTTGCAATTTCAACTTCTGTGCTGTTAGATTTAGTCAAGAAACAGTATATTGGGATTTAATCAACTAAAAAAACATAATTGATAATTATACTATATTTTCTGATTTAATTTTGTTATTCAATTTAATAATTTCATTATTAGCACAAATGAAGCTTTCTGGAAAAAAGTGTCCCCAACAATCAGGCCTGGAGTCTCAGCTATATGTGGTGCCCCACAGGGGTCATAAATGGTAATGCTCTATTATTTTCTCTTACTCCCTTATTGTATTTGTTCTACTATAGCAGAGAGTGTGTCATCTTTACTTGTACCAGGATTTTAAAGAAACTCACAGGCTACCATCAAGATATCTGATAATTTGCTACAATACATTAAATTCAAGAAGACTTTATTGTCACTTTGATGAATGGGATGTGTGGGCATACCTACGCTGCTAGGAAATCTGTGTTTGCAAATAAGAAAATGACCAGTAACCCAACTGTCTCTCTCTTATTCTTACAAAACAGGAAACAAGAGTTTGAGATACACAGAGTTTATCATTTAAAGGCAAAGGAACTCACTTTATTATCCTTTGTTTTCCATGGAACTGATGTTGAGGTTATATTTAGCTGCTGATCCAACGGGGCCCAAGGTAAGAACTCACCAAGGGAGTATTTAATCACCTTCTCATGAGAAGCCATGAAGTTGCTATGGATCAAATACTTAGTGACATACTCTCTCTTATCATCAAAGGAGAAGGTTTGACCAAGTTTAACTCTATACTTGACCCTTTTCAAATAAAGGTGCAACTGTAATAAAAGGTAGAGGTTACATCTGCGTAAATAACAGTTGCAAAATAACAATATCACATTATACTGAATGCTGGGCAGTGTGTTATGTGCCTCTCACTAGGGTCTAGTAGCAGTTTATCAAGACTGGGACATACTGGAAATTGACTGGGCTGCAGAGGCTGATACATTACTTATAATCCCCTCCCTGAAGTCTGTGACTTAGGGAAAAGACGGAAGGATTAGTAGTGGTGGTGGTGGATCTTACAGGTCCTAGTGACCAAGTTGAAGTTTAAGGAAGGCTTTAATTAAGATTTCAGGGCATCAGAGAAAGTCAAGTTCTTTGCAATAATACTCTCTGAAATATTACCCATACAGCATGATAATACTGCATAGTAATAAGTACTAATAATAAAGTATTGGAAGGTAGGTTAAGGTTTTTTGGAGAATTTCTTTGTGTAGGAGTAATGTGTAGGACACTACATACATAAGAGCTTATTAACAAGACTACACACAGTGCAAAATGCAAAAATGGCCACAATCAGCTTTTTTCACTGTATGGAGCATTGTGCAAATAGCTGCAGCTCTCTGTGCTCTGTTTCACTAGATTAAAAAGGAGCTGATGGGGGAGGCATGTAGGCATCATTCAGGCACATGGGCCCTGTTCTTACTGCCTGTTCTAAGGCAAATGAAATGAAAGGGCTGAAGTTGCACCTTCGGAGCCTGCACTCTCTGCGGAGCACTGAAGTTATGATGATCTGCCTCTCCCTACAAATAACAGCACAGCCCTGGCCACAAGTGGTCTTACAATGAGCAATAAGTGGTTCACGCCAAGCAATAAGAGGCTCACTCTTGCTTTGTACTCAGGGGTTTTACAAATGATCCCTATGGTTCTCTAAGGTGCCAGGGATGGCAAAGCCTTGGCAAAATGAAAGACAGTATGAGTATAAAAAAAGCATTGAGCAGGAATGCAGGATATTAGATTTTTTATTTTAAAATATAAAGTGAATGTTGGAAAAAGCCTTACGTATTACAGTCAAGGTGGGTGAACAAGAATAAATAATGTCTGATCCTAAAGTAATAGCAGCAATGAAAAAGTAGGAAAAAAATCAAATTCATCACCAAGTGAACCACATGACTGTCACATAACATTAGAACAATAGAAACACTACATACAAGATATTACATATCATTCCCATCACTCCCTGCCCCAGTGGCACTAACAATCTAAGGTCCCTATCACATTTCAATCAGCTCTGTCAGGGTGTGTTGGATGCAGGGAAAGCCATGGTAATGGATACAGTTAGGGCTGCTCAGTATTCAGGTATTCTCATCAATTACCTGGTGATTATAAATACCCATTTCTCTCTTCTCTTCAGATTTCTCATTGAGCTTCATGTTCATATCATGTAGAGCCCGAGACATCATATCAACTGCCAGATGCACTCGGGGAGAGTTGTACCTTTCTCTGAAATAGGGAAGGTCTGTAATACGTTCCTGCCCAGTGCAGTTACGGAGAGTCGGCTGGTAACGGTAAATATATTTATACAAATCATTTTTGTTTTGATCTTCTGACAAGCAATAAAAAAAACCCATCCATATATCTTCAAGGAGCTTGTCTTCTGGATGGTTTGAAGGATGGGAATTCTCTAAAAAGCCCCTCATTTCAGGAGTATCCAGATCATAATGGTACCTGGGCACAAGGGCCAGACTGCAATTAAATATTTCTGGCTGATAATAAAGAATGTCTTCCACTGACTCCCAGCTGGGTGAAAGGATCAATGTCTTATCATGAATTATTCCTTTATGACCTAAACTTGCAATGAGCAATAAAGTAACAGTTCCACAAAGTATAATAACACTGGTAGAACTTTCCTGAATCATCTGATCATCCTTCTTCTGAATGGGAGTCAAATCATTCATATTTATTCTTAAAGTGAACTCAATGCAGATGCCTTCCCTGGAGAGATATTTGGCCAAGATCTGATGTTCTCTCTCCCCACTGATATCATCAGATGTAATTATTCCAACCCAGGTCCAGCCAAAATGGCTCAGTAATTTACTCATAACAGAATAATTAGATTCATCACTGGGTACTGTCCGGAACAGGTACGGGAAGGTGATTCTGTCACTGAGCTCTGGGTCTGTAGCTCCATAACTGATCTGTAGGGATGGGGTTAAACATAAACAATGGCAACTGCAAAATGAACTTATTTCTCTATTTGTGATTTAATATTATGATTTATATTCCCTTGTAGTAAATATAAGGTGTTTAGTTCTGTCATTGTTACCTGACCAATTAAAATTGTATTTCATTCTAATGTACCCCCTACTGTAAATGATAAGGATATTAGAAGTCACTGAGGGGTTCTGTGCCCCCCATATAAAGGCACAAGGCTGCAGGCTGAGTTATACAGGGAACTCTGAGTATCACTCATGTATTATAAGGGATAATGTACCCCCTACTCTAAATGCTAAGGATATTAGCAGTCACTGAGGGGTTCGGTGCCCATATAATGGCACAAGGCTGCAGGCTGAGTTATACAGGGAACTCTGAGTATCATTCATGTATTATAAGGGATAATGTACCCCCTACTGTAAATGATAAGGATATTAGCAGTCACTGAGGGGTTCTGTGCCCATATAAAGGCACAAGGCTGCAGGCTGAGTTATACAGGGAACTCTGAGTATCACTCATGTATTATAAGGGATAATGTACCCCCTACTGTAAATGATAAGGATATTAGCAGTCACTGAGGGGTTCTGTGCCCCCCATATAAAGGCACAAGGCTGCAGGCTGAGTTATACAGGGAACTCTGAGTATCACTCATGTATTATAAGGGATAATGTACCCCCTACTGTAAATGATAAGGATATTAGCAGTCACTGAGGGGTTCTGTGCCCCCCATATAAAGGCACAAGGCTGCAGACTGAGTTATACAGGGAACTCTGAGTAACACTCATGTATTATAAGAGATAATGTACCCCCTATTGTAAATGATAAGGATATTAGAAGTCACTGACTTCTCAGTTCTCGTGTCCTGCACCATCATCATGAAGGTGCCCCCATCCCTAGCCAAGAGCCTGTAGACAATGGTAAAAATAAGCCCAGTTCTCCAAAATCCCAAATCCCTCCTCCCTACACCAATCTCTTGGTTAAAATGAATCTCCCTAAGATCCAACTGTTCCCTAACATTGCATGTAACACAGTTAATATCTCTGAGATAAATGCCTGGGAAATCCTCACCCTCAGCTTTTCACCTAGTTTTTGAAAATAATTTTAAGGCCCTCCCTATTTGTTGAATTGTGTCATGTGTCAATGTGTACCAATGTTTTTCATCAGCCCTTTTACCAATAATCTCTCCAATAAACTGTCTATAGATAGACAATATATCTATAGGCTTACATGCAATGTTATTTAATAAGACTAGATAGAAATGATAACCCAAACTGTACTAGTTATAGTACGTTATACAGAAATTGTTTATTTCTCACCATCTGTGCATTAATAATATGGAAGAAGAAAAGAGACAGGAAAGTAACTGAAAACACACAATGGGCCAATCGTGGTCTTTGAAACTTGAAACAGTCCTGTTTAACGTGCCATACGTGCTTCTCAGAAAAGACTCTGAGTGCATATAAATATAAGTAAATGTAAGCCATGAAAATAGTGTGCACAAGGTATATGTTTGGGTCTGTAAGAGCCATGTACTTTGATAAGTCTATGTATATTGGACATAAAGCTTTTCAGTAGACTTCTGGGGTTCATATTTAGGGTGTTTATATGGTTACCTAATGACCTGTGAGAGAAAAGATGGTGCAAAGTGGAAGTTTTGGGGTGATTTTCAGAAGTTTCGTCAAAGTTGCCAAATTTAGAAAAGCTTTTCTGCTTGGTACTTTGAAGTAGAAAGACATAGGTAACCATTTTGGATTCGGAGGAATGTCTACTTTCCAAAAATATATAGTTTTCTGGGGTGAGCATACTTTTATATATCTTTACACCGATAAAATGCAGTAAATGTGTTGATTTTGCAATAGCTAAAATGACAGAAATGATAGCTCCTATGGGGTATCTTCACTTTGGGCCTTTCCACTTGATGATTTGACACAACCCTAAGAAAAGGGACCACTGAGCACGTGCAGTGCCACTGACACTTCTAAAAGAATCCAAGTTGGGGAGCTGCTATGAGAAACTTGAAGGCATAGATTGTTACTGCTTTAGAGATGCTGAACCTTTAGGCTGGTGCAGTAAGTTCAACATATAAAAAATGTCATTTATAATAATTTTCATCTAAAATGTTGTTATATTAAGCAATGTCTGTCTCTCACCTGGGAATATCCATACAGACTCAGTATCTGGGCTATGGGTACAGTTGTCTCTGAGGTGAGATCCCCAATAAACCCAGCAATGTGTCTCTTTCCCACACAGGAGTAATTGGGAACCGGCTCCCTGGTACCAGATAATATCTGTAATACGCTCCTCACTGCCTTCCGGGGGTCCCCACAGGAATCGTATATATGGTACCCCAGGGTCAGGTTGGGTAACCGGGCCGGATCCTTGTTAGTTTGCTCCACAGCAAAGCGAAAATTCATAAATTGTTTTATATTTTCTTGAATTAAACTAGAATAATAAATGATGCAGTTCATGACATACTGTACTCATTAAGCAAAATAATGTAATGAAATAAGAATTTAATATTTTCAATATTGCACTTTTGTTGTGGCTCACCTCATACACAAAAGGGTAGTATTACCTGATATAGGGGCCTTTAAGGGAGGTATGCTCACTATATTTAAATATATAAGGGAATGTACAGAGAAGAGTGACTAAGCTGATAAAGGGAATGGGCTCAGTTATGGGGAAAGGGTGGCCCAGTTGGGATTGGTTACACTGGGGAAGGGGCAGTTAAGGGGGGGTCACTATATATAAATATATAAGGGGGGGCAGTAATGAAATAGAGAAAGTACAGGGAAGAGCGACTAAGCTGATAAAGGGAATGGGCTCAGTTATGGGGAAAGGCTGGCCCAGTTGGGATTTGTTACACTGGGGAAGGGGCAGTTAAGGGGGGGTCACTATATATAAATATATAAGTGGGGGCAGTAATGAAATAGAGAAAGTACAGAGAAGAGCGACTAAGCTGATAAAGGGAATGGGCTCAGTTATGGGGAAAGGCTGGCCCAATTGGGATTGGTTACACTGGGGAAGGGGCAGTTAAGAGGGGGTCACTATATATAAATATATAAGGGGGGGGCAGTAATGAAATAGAGAAAGTACAGAGAAGAGCGACTAAGCTGATAAAGGGAATGGGCTCAGTTATGGGGAAAGGCTGGCCCAGTTGGGATTGGTTACACTGGGGAAGGGGCAGTTAAGGGGGGGTCACTATATATAAATATATAAGGGGGGGGCAGTAATGAAATAGAGAAAGTACAGGGAAGAGCGACTAAGCTGATAAAGGGAATGGGCTCAGTTATGGGGAAAGGCTGGCCCAGTTGGGATTGGTTACACTGGGGGGGGGCAGTTAAGGGGGGGGTCACTATATATAAATATATAAGGGGGGGCAGTAATGAAATAGAGAAAGTACAGGGAAGAGCGACTAAGCTGATAAAGGGAATGGGCTCAGTTATGGGGAAAGGCTGGCCCAGTTGGGATTTGTTACACTGGGGAAGGGGCAGTTAAGGGGGGGTCACTATATATAAATATATAAGTGGGGGCAGTAATGAAATAGAGAAAGTACAGAGAAGAGCGACTAAGCTGATAAAGGGAATGGGCTCAGTTATGGGGAAAGGCTGGCCCAATTGGGATTGGTTACACTGGGGAAGGGGCAGTTAAGAGGGGGTCACTATATATAAATATATAAGGGGGGGCAGTAATGAAATAGAGAAAGTACAGAGAAGAGCGACTAAGCTGATAAAGGGAATGGGCTCAGTTATGGGGAAAGGCTGGCCCAGTTGGGATTGGTTACACTGGGGGGGGGGGCAGTTAAGGGGGGGGTCACTATATATAAATATATAAGGGGGGGCAGTAATGAAATAGAGAAAGTACAGAGAAGAGCGACTAAGCTGATAAAGGGAATGGGCTCAGTTATGGGGAAAGGCTGGCCCAGTTGGGATTGGTTACACTGGGGAAGGGGCAGTTAAGGGGGGGTCACTATATATAAATATATAAGGGGGGGGCAGTAAGGAAATAGAGAAAGTACAGAGAAGAACGACTAAGCTAATAAAGGGAATGGGCTCAGTTATGGGGAAAGGCTGGCCCAGTTGGGATTGGTTACACTGGGGAAGGGGCAGTTAAGGGGGGTAGGGTCAGTATATATAAATATATAAGGGGGGGCAGTAAGGAAATAGAGAGTACAGAGGAGCACGACTAAGCTGATAAAGGGAATGGGAATTTCTAAAACGTTTGTAACTTTAGTTGATGTTTATCAGGACTGTAGTTAATTCCCCTGGTGAGTGTAGTGTTGATTTGCAATTGAGCATTTCTGCATGTAGCCAAATCATGTAGAAGGTGTATACATTTCTTGGCATTTTGTTAACATAAATATGTGAATTTTGCCCAAATGTTAAAATCTGAAGCATTTTTTGTATAATGGGCATGTACAGGAAATTGTCCCTAGGGAGATAATATATATTCACCAGTTGTTGTATGAATAATACTGTTTAACAACACAGGAAAAAGGTCAAATAGAAAGGCGAATTTGCAAAAAATGTTCTAACTTCCTACGGTGAAATGAATGAGAGATTTTGCCATTGTTAGAATGGGAGTAAGGCCAGGTCTGAGCAGGGAAACAATTTGTAAAGAAGAGAAAAGTATATAAGAAAAAAGTAATCAACTGAACAGTTATACATACATACATACAAAAAATCATCTAATGAACAAAGATGTTCATTTTGTGACAAAGTTCCTGCTGAAGGTAAATAGTGTACAATATTCACCTATTCATGCAATAATTGACAATAGTAAATGGGCCCATTAGAAACTTGTTCTTTCTGTTGCACCAGTGTATGGGCATTACAAGTGAGCATTCCCCCCTTCATCCACAGGGGGCCCTAGGAGACACCGGTAATGATGCTGGGACAGCAGAAACTTTCATCAGGTACAAGGGGGCAAATAAAGCAGCAAAAAAGCTATCAAGCAAGCTAAAATAGAAATGGAAAGGGATATTGCAGCTAGGAGTAAAAATTATTTTTTAATTATGTGAATAGTAAAAAAATGAAGCAAGAAGGGGTGGGAACTTTATTATCACGGGGAGGTACGTTGGTTGATGAGAACGGGGAAAAAGCAGAAATTTTGAACTCTTATTTTTCATCTGTCTATTCATCTGAGGAGCCAGATAATGAAGGCTTCCCTTTTAATATGCCCAGTGCTAGTAATTTAGCTACTGGCGCATGGGTCACTCGGGAGGAAATTCAAAAGAGACTGGAACATGTAAAGGTAAACAAAGGTCCAGGGCCGAATGGGATTCATCCCAGGGTATTAAATGAGCTGAGCGCTGTGATTGCCAAACCTCTTCACTTAATTTTTCAGGATTCATTGAGGTCTGGCATGGTGCCGAGAGACTGGCGGATTGCTAATGTGGTGCCGTTATTTAAAAAGGGATCCCGTTCTCAGCCCGAAAACTATAGGCCTGTTAGTCTGACATCAGTAGGAAAATTTTTGGAAGGGGTAATAAGGGATAGGGTACTTGAATACATTGCAGTTCACAATACTATTAGTTTGTGCCAGCATGGTTTTATGCGTAACAGATCTTGCCAGACTAATTTAGTCGCCTTTATGAGGAGGTGAGTGGGAACCTCGATGCTGGAATGGCAGTTGATGTCATCTACTTGGACTTTGCTAAAGCGTTTGATACACCTCACAGAAGGTTAATGATCAAATTAAGGAATATTGGCCTAGAACATAATATTTGTAATTGGATAGAGAACTGGCTGAAGGATAGAGTACAAAGAGTGGTGGTAAATGGAACATTTTCTAATTGGGCCAGTGTGGTTAGTGGAGTACCGCAGGGGTCAGTCCTTGGTCCTTTGCTTTTTAACTTGTTTATTAATGACCTGGAGGTGGGCATAGACAGTACTGTTTCTATTTTTGCTGATGACACAAAATTGTGCAAAACTATAAGTTCCATGCAGGATGTGCCGCTTTGCAGAGCGATTTGACAAAATTGGAAAACTGGGCAGCAAACTGGAAAATGAGGTTCAATGTTGATAAGTGCAAAGTTATGCACTTTGGTAGAAATAATATAAACGCTAACTATCTACTGAATGGTAGTGTGTTGGGGGCATCCTTAATGGAGAAGGATCTAGGGGTTTTTTGTTGATAACAAGTTGTCTAATGCCAGGCAGTGTCATTCTCTGGCTACTAAAGCAAATAAAGTGCTGTCTTGTATAAAAAAGGGCATTGACTCAAGAGATGAGAACATAATTTTGCCCCTTTATAGGTCCCTGGTAAGGCCTCACCTTGAGTATGCAGTGCAGTTTTGGGCTCCAGTCCTTAAGAAGGATATTAGTGAGCAGGAGAGAGTGCAGAGACGTGCAACTAAACTGGTTAAGGGGATGGAAGATTTAAACTATGAGGTGAGACTGTCGAGGTTGGGGTTGTTTTCTCTGGAAAAGAGGCGCTTGCGAGGGGACATGATTACTCTGTACAAGTACATTAGAGGGGATTATAGGCAGATGGGGGATGTTCTTTTTTCCCATAAAAACAATCAACGCACCAGAGGTCACCCCTTTAGATTAGAGGAACGGAGCTTCCATTTGAAGCAGCGTAGGTGGTTTTTCACGGTGAGGGCAGTGAGGTTGTGGAATGCCCTTCCTAGAGATGGGGTAATGGCAGATTCTGTTAATGCCTATAAGAGGGGCCTGGATGAGTTCTTGAACAATCAGAATATCCAAGGCTATTGTGATACTAATATCTACAGTTAGTACTAGTGGTTGTATTTATAGTTTATGTATGTGAGTGTATAGATTGGTAGGTGTGGGTTGTGGGTGCTGGGTTTACTTGGATGGGTTGAACTTGATGGACACTGGTCTTTTTTCAACCCTATGTAACTATGTAACTAACCATGTAACTATATGGCTCACTAATATCAACCTGCAGGATCTCAGAGGGGAAGGTTACAGAAGAGAAAATGATTTGGCAAAATGCATTAATGGACAGGAAAACCCCAATTCACCTAACAAACTAGATACCCCCAGTGAATAAAAAAGTTTCCTCCATTATGGGGAAAAACATCTGATGGCACAATGGCACCATTTACTTCCTGTTCCCAGGGATCCCAAGCACAGACTTGGACTCGAGTCTAAGTGGTAGATTTATGAACCTTTTGAACCTACTGAGATTCAAGGTTTTTTTTGCTCTAAAACTTAAAAGAAATTATAAATTTAAGTATTTATTAAGCCCAAAGTACATTGAGTAATTCGAATGTAAAAGTTTGGCCATCTGACCCCCCTTATTGTGACTAAATGAAACTTACCTGCAGCGCATTGGGGAGGGAGATGGAAGGATCAATGGAGCACCCTGCAGGGATCGGGTCTGGGCCGCTGGCCAACCCTGCATGAAGCAGCCAATAGGAGCTGTCCTAGGCAGTAAGTTATTTATTCAATTCGAGTTTCCTGAGTTCATTTTGTAAACTCATAAAATCAAGGTTTTCAAGTTTTTTTCCACAATTTTATTCAGTTGAGTTTTTTATATTTACACTTTTAAATAAATAAGCAAACATTTACTTTTTTTTTTAAAACAATTTTGAGTTAATTTAAAGTAAAATAACCTCCAAAACCTCACAATTTCTTAATAAATATGCCTCTAATAGCTTATTTATCAATTTTTTTCTAATTCAAATGAACATTTAAAAAAAACTTGAAGGCGTGTGTATTTATCAATATGTAAAACTTGTTCAAATAAAAAAAATCAAATACCTTGAATTTTCGAGTTTAAAGCTCAAATTGAAAGTATGGCTTGACTTTGCCTGGGATGGCTCCCATTAACTTGAACATAAACTCGCAAACTTTTAACTGCCAAATTTTTAAATTCAAATTCTTGGTTTATGTACAAATAAAATTAAAACCTGAAATATCTAATATAAATAAATCTAAAGCAACTGGACTTGTTAGGTAATCTTTAAAGACCTTTCACTACTCGTTTCCCTGCTCATCTGAGCAGCTTCTTCATTTCAACTGACTGGTATGGGAAGTCCTCAGCATATGTACTCATCCACTAATCAAATCACAATGGCACTTTGTAACTCTTCAGAGGGGTGACATCTGAAACTCTACAGGCAAAAACATGGCTGTGCAATGGGTTCACCAATTTCTCCCATTGTAGCAAACTTGTATATGGAGGAAGTGGAAAGGAAGGCCCTACTCACATTCAATGAAACTACACCAAGTCACTGGTTCAGGTATGTAGATGACACTTGGTTTAAAATCAGATCCAACGATACAGAGTCCAAGGACAAGGAATGTAAACATCTCAGAGGAGCACTGAAAGCTTGTGGCTACCCAGACTGGGCCTTTGTCAAAACAACAGTGACTAAGCCCAACAGAAACACTAAAAGGAATAACTGTCCTGAGACAGAGAGAAGGTGCAATATAGTCATCCCATATGTAGCAGGAGTGTCAGAGAATTTTCAACAAACACCACATCCCTGTGTTTTTCAAACCTAGCAACACACTGAGACAAAAACTTGTACACCCAAAGGATCCAACACCAAAGGAAAAACAAAGCAATATGGTATACACAGCCCAGTGTAGCGATGAGGGCACAGACCTTTACATTGGTGAAACAAAGCAACTGCTCTCCAAGCGAATGGCTCAGCATAGGAGGGCGAACACTACAGGCCAGGACTCTGCTGTATTTCTACACCTAAAAGACAAGGGACACTCCTTTGAAAATAGCAATGTCCAAATTTTGGACAAAGAAGACCACTGGTTTGAAAGAGGTGTAAAAGAGGCCATTCATGTTAAAGTAGAGATACCATCCCTAAACAGAGGTGGGGGCCTTCGACACCATCTGTCTGCTACATGCAATGCTGTTCTAACATCTGTACCCCGGCAGTTTCAGAACTCTTCACACATCCATTCATGCAACTCTAACAAGTAACACCTGTTTGAAGAGTTGCATGATACTTGGGTAATCCTCTCAAAGTAACTCCACAGCATTCACACCTCTGTGAGTTTCAGATGTCACCTCTCTGAAGAGTTACATAGTGCCATTGTGATTGGATTAGTGGAAGAGTAATATGCTGAGGACTTCCCATACCAGTTAGTGAACTGAAGAAGCTGCTCAGATGAGCAGGGAAACATCTTCAATGATTACTCAGCAAGTCCAGTTGCTTTAGATTTATTTATACTAGATATACCATGACCTGGATGAATGAAAATCTTCATAGGCTTAAAACCTGAAAAAAATTCAAATTCAAATTTGATCAGTATAAAGATGGATATGTGGGAAAGGTAAGTGAAATGGTGGGGTTAAACTTCTTCTTTTGATAAAGGAATGCTGATCAAAGAAAGAAATTAGAAATTAGTGAGTCTTCTCTGTCCCTTTCCCTGTTTGGCAGGGAGACCTGGAGGCATTTCTGTGAATTTCATGGGATAATAATAGCCCCACAATGTTCCAGGAATGCAATGTACCTGCCAACCACATAGATAAGAAAGTTTCCATTAATTTTACTGCCTATAAATTAGCTTTGTATTTACTGTGTAACTAACAGTGTGCAGCTAATTATGTACCAGCATAACCCTGCTCTTCCCTGTGCTTGTCTGTAAGAGATGAGACTTACTCAATACAAAGCAATCTTGTGGAATTGTCCCACGGAAATGTAACGTTATACACAGTTAAATGTGCAGCCATCACCCCTCCGATCATGATGTCTCCTTCCTGGATATATTCATATTCCTCAACTGCTTTAATGATCTGTAGGCGACAGGCAGGGTTGATTGGCTCAGATCTGCAGAATTCCATGGATAAGATTATAATATAAATCAGCATTTTTATATAATTGGATTCAGCTGCGCCTCTGAGCACTGCTCCCCCACAGAGCAAGATGTACCCCAGTACCAGGCAGAAAGCATTTCCCCTACAAAGGTCTGTAGCACAGGATACAGGATTAAGCTGCATTTGTATAGCAAAGTAATGGGCCCGGCTCATCATTCATTTTATAGAGAGCAGAGAGAGGATTTGCTCAGTAGAATGAATATAGACACAGCCACCGGGGGAGCTCTGCTCTATTCTGGGAATGGTACATTTATCCTCATTATTTCTTTTCTCTAAAGATAAACTGAAATAAAAAATGAACCAACTGGTTATTTTTTACCATCAATTGCTATGTTTCTGTAATTACTGACTTTACAGTGACTTTATGCTCTTTGAGAGCAGTCAGAAAGTCACTTACAGAAAACTTTCCTTTGTCAGGATTATTGCTGCACATTTTTTATTCATTACAATGTATTCCTAATATAATTTTTTTGGGGTGATTGGCATTTCGCATTTACTTATATGTGCAAAAAAAAATTAAAATGAGAAACTCATCATTTGCTCAAATCTAGGCCTCCCTATAATGGAAAATAAATAAATAAATAAATAGATAACTAAATAAATAAATATTGCACCTTTATCTATAGCAGAGACTGGTTAAAGTTAAAGAGTCATGGATAGGTTGGGATTAAGTCACTAATTGAGAGAAATATATATTACATTCTCTGTGTGTGTATGATGTAGGTGGGTGCTAGGAGCTGGGCCTAGGGCACAATGTTGGGGGGCACTAGTCACATAGCTCTTCAATGCTTGTTACGCTGCTGCCCTGACCCACTCATCACTACTCCCACCCCCTAAGGCTTGCCACTACTCCTGTCCACCTCACTTGTTGTGCTTTGCTAATAGTAGAGCATGGGGGAAATATATTGCATAGGGGGAGGAATGGGAGGGGTCATGAGTGGGGTGTCCTGCCTAGGGTGCAGGATGTTTGACCTGGCACTGGTTAGGGGAAAAAAAAAAAGAATAGCTACAAAGCACATGCCTTGTGTGGTATAGGAGAGAGATAGCTGTTCTAGAGTTGACTTATCCCTTATGGGGTGACTTACCTCTTATGCATAAGTGGACCACATGTGTTCTAAATAAACTTTCTACTTTAAAAGATCAAGATTGATTTGATATTTGGTAGATTTCCTTACTGGTTGGTGGAGGCACTCAAATGTACACACCGTACCTTACCTGTCCAAATGGTGTTGGGCTGAGGAATGTGAGGGCCATCAAAAGAATGAGTAACACTGTCTTGGCTAGAAAAGGACTTGTCGAGCTAGAGAAGATTGATTAACACACAGGATGGGCCTTTGCAAAGTAATAGTGTGAAGTAGGGAGCAACACCTCTCTCCTGTTGTGTAAAATAAAACATCAGAGGTTTTTGAAAAAAACAAAACAAAGGATTTGTTGTCCAAAACCATCCACAGGGTTAATACTCACAACTACAAGAGGCAGAGATGGGAGATGATTAATCTCAATACAGTCATAAGGCAGAGCAAGATCTGTGATGCCCTAGGGAGACCCGAGTTCACATTTTAGGGTAAGGTGCCCAGATTTTCAAAGTAAAATCCAGGGATACTTCTCACTTCTCCTCAATAAGTTTTCCATTAGCTTCCATGACAAGGGGACTCCTCAACTGACCCTTCGTGTTGAGGCACTCCACTGAACCCCCTTGTTACAAACCTTAATGAAACACCAAGAGACAGAGATGGGGTAAAATGGCCACAGCATTTATTCATATTTTATCAAATAAATAGGACCTTCCCAGCCTAACCCAAGGCAATATTCTACAGCCAGAATTCCATAAGGGTTTGCTAATTTTCTCTGCCATTCCTCACTGAAGCAGTGTCAGACTGGTAACCCAGGGGCCCACCAGAAAGCCTTTGACCATGGGCTCACTCTCTAAAATATTTTCCCTCCTTTCCTCACTCAGCCACTTTATTCTTCAGATCTCTTTAATTAACATGCTAGCATCTATTCTTCCATCTATTTCTCCTCTTTGTTCCCATTCAGAAATAGGGAATGACCATGAAGTAGGCCAAATGGTTAGAATCAGGAGGGCCTACTGACCCCTGGGCCCACCGAGAGTTTTCCTGGTATCCTGTTGGGCCAGTCCAACACTGCACTGAAGGCTTGAATTTTACTTCCATAGTTGCCATTTGAGATCAGCAATGTCATTATAGAGAATTAGGCTGCCCCAAACTCTGCTACCAGCAGGAACAGCATGTCCCACCATGAGTTTAATAGCCCTGCTGCCGCAATTATTATTATTATTAACATTTATTTATAAAGCGCCAACATATTCCACAGCGCTGTACAATAAGTGGGTTTCATACATTGGACATAAAGAGTAACATATAAAGCAACCAATAACCGATACATGAGGTGAAGAGGCCCCCGCCCAAAAGAGCTTACAATCTATAAGGAGAAAGTGTTGAGACACAAGGTGTGGGAATGGGCATGACCAGAGTTGTGAGAGGTGGGGCACAGGGTGTTGCTAAACTAGATTAGGGTAAGCTTTTCTAAATAAATGTGTTTTTAGAGATCTTTTGAAGGCAGAGAGATTGAATAAAATCAGCTGCTGAAATATTCCTTTTATATTTTATTGGAAATAGTATATGTGTTGATCATGGGGAAAAGTATAACATGGATAAAAACATCCTGCAATAGATAACAGATTATACAGTTTTAGAATGTTTTCCTCAATATGCAATTACAACTTTTTAAAAGTAATGTAAGTGGACAATGTCTATGCCTTAAACAAATGTTTGTTAAATACTGGGAAGAAGGCATCATTTTTACATGTTTTCATTTTTCTTTATAATTATTTTCCTATTTATGTTTTTGCATATGTTCACATAAGAGATTTATGATTTCAATATGAAGGACATTATTAATCATGAAATGCATAACATCATATTCATGGGAATGACATGGTAATACAGTGATAGAATTTTACATTAGTATAAAATGTGCAGTTTAGCAGTAGCTATAGGCCGCGCTGGACAAGACTCTGTGAAACAACAGAAGAGGGACAACATCCTTTGAAGAGAAGTGCAGGTTTCCGTGTAAAGTGATTTGTAACAGACTGTGACTCAGGGGGAATTAACATTGAAGAATAACATTCATAAGGGTTACATGAGAAATAATTTGATTATGAACTGTTCACAAAGTGGCTGTCTCATCCCTCCTGATTCTGTCTGTGCCTGGTTCAGTCTCTAACAGATTGTTTTTCTAAGATCCTGCTAAAGACTGTGTTATTACTGCTTATTCAAGTCCCACCTTCCTTACAATGGGTACGGCCTACGTTATGGCTGTTCTACATCAGGGCAGCTGCAAAGATGCCAAGAACCCCAGACATTGGTGATGCCGGTACTGGTACAACTCCCTGATTCTATACAGGTGCTTGGTGGCTGATCTACTATAAGAGCCAAGTCCTAAATCTGTTGGGCCCTACAGGACAAAGGGTTGTAGGATGCCGGGAATTTACCCAAGCTACAGGGAGCCCATCTGGAGTCATGCACAGGAAAAATGTGTGATTATCACTGTTTACCATCTCATTACATGATATTACATCAGTTGTCATTTGTACAATGAACATTAGGCATATTGCAAATAATTCCTGGAAATTTGTCGATTGGGTTTTCAAGGACTCTCTCTTCAAAGTTGTTTTCTAGTTTGCGTACAAATATTATGTTCTTGTCAAGTCAGTGTGAAAAGGGGGAAATGTTAAATATTGGGTATTGGAAAATAAGTTGTATCACAGACCTGAATGGGTTAACATGGTTCCAATGTGCACACTGACTCACCAATTCACACTATCCCTCACATACCCCATTGTTCCTTAAATCTGGAATGTGATTGATAGGAAACATATGGTCTTAGAGGTAATACAGTGGGGGAGGGTTTTCCAACAGGGATATATATCAGCAACAAAAGGCTGGTCTCATATATACAGACACACACACCCTTACACACTCACACAAGCTCTCACTTACACACATTCACTCTAACACACAGGCATACATTTTTACTACTTTATATGAATACATACATACTTTGTATTGTATTGGGAAGCTGTCAATATTGTATTTGATTGGCTTAATCATTGGTAATTTGTATGTAACTTCTGTAACTCTTTTCCACACATTAAATATACTTTAAATCTTACCTTGGTGAGTGGTGTTTGTTGACCATAGTACTTACACAAATACATCAGGGAAAGGATAGTTATAACAACTGATCTTCTCTCCTCACTATGTGTTACCCTGAGGCAGTGTGTAGTTTGACATACAGCTAAACATCTACCTTCATCAATTCAGAAACAGAAAAATGTCAGTGGTTGCTATACAGTATAATATAAAATATCAACTAATGCAAAGTGCATTAAACACTGTGTATAAACACTAACATGTACATATATATGAGAGGCATCCGAGTAGGAGTAAGGCCTAGATGCCTGGGGAATTACTGATAGCAGTACCATGAGGTGACTGCACATAAGTCATAAACCAGAATAAAACCACAAACGAATAAAATAACTGTTTGTATTAATAACCCAGGGGCTAGAGCAGTGATCCCCAACCAGTAGCTTGGGGCCGACATGGTGCTCACCAGCCCCTTTGATGTTGCTCCCTGTGGCCTCGGAGTAGGAGCCCATTTTTTAAATTTGAAAGCACAGAGACACAGTTGTACTCCAAGCAGAGCCTTTTGCAGGCTAACAGTCCATATTGGGCAAGCAAACAGCCAATCACAGCCCTTATTTTGCATCCCCAAAGTATATTTTCATGCTTGTGTGGCTCCCCAACACTTTTTACATCTAAGGTGTGGCTCACAAGTAAAAAAAAAAAGGTGCAAGGTTGGCAAAGTGCAGGAAAAGCTGCACCAACTGCAGGTTCACCTCAGTGTGCCAGTAAGTGTCAGTCAGTGCCAGTGCTAGGCTCTCACTGTAGCTAATGCAGAATTAGGGCCCAGTTAGGGACTTAGGGAATTGTTTTATAAGAACCCGAGGGTTCATTACTCAGGTCCCTTCTCTGATCAGAGTAGGTTAGAGCCTCAGGTTCCAGGGCCATTAGAGTCAGTCACCCCTGGCCCAGTTCTACCTAAGAGGAGAACCAGGACTACATTTTGGACACTCTAATCCCTGGGAACACTAGATAGATTTCCATCACCGGATTATAAATCTAATGTACTGGATCTTATGGATGTCACACCTTGGATTACAGATAAGTGGCACCAACATAAAGTGTACACAACAAGCAGTCCTGAACTCTTTATGGGGTGCCATTTGTCCAAAGTACATTTTGCAAAATACATTATGTATACAAAGCAGAATCCCCAGTACACAGAATGAATGTGTGGCCATATACACTGGTAACAAATATACAAAAGACATATTTCTGTGAAAATAATCAATTTTATGCACAAAAGGATATAATTATATTACAAACTCCATTCTGTAAATGTTAACAAGCATTCTGTCTCACAAATGTATAACATCCATACAACAGAACAAGTTTTTTTACAAAATGAATTATGTAAAACAAAACTTTTCCACAAAATATATAATGGTGTTACTTACTAGCATATTCCAAGCTAGATTTTCATAACAAAATAGATGTCTGTGACAAAAAGATTCTGTAGCTTCTGTAGCACAGAATTCATTCTATTAACAAAATGAATACTCAGTTCCACAAAACTGATAAAATATCCATTCTGTGAAACAACACTGTCAGTCAAAATACTGAACCAATAAGAAGCAAGTATATTCATTATCCAATAACATGCAAGTTTTAATTAAAGTTCATTTACTGGTCCTTTTTTCCCACTGTTTGATTTGTTTTTATAAAGTGTTGACCCTGCCCCTCCACACACACAAGGATTTGTTTGTAGGATTTATTTAACAAGGTAAAAAACTTCCCAGCTCTGCCCTACATGGCTGCCCAAACCCCAGTGCATAGATGATGTGTGGCCTGATATAGAGGGTGCCCTCTAGTGCCGACTGTGCTGCATAGCAATAAGCATTAACAAAGAACAAACACTCTTAAAAGGGCAGCTGTTAAACACTACAGGTTATTAAATGGAATGTCTTACAGAGTGAGGGAACTATAATGCTGTACTAATTCTGTGGTACAAAATTGATCTTATGATGTTTGTATAAATTTTGCAGCTAAAAATTAATTTTAAAGCATTCAAAACATAAATATGATAACTTGAGGTAAGTCAACTATTTCCATCATTATAATAGGCCTAATATCCCCTCATTATGATTGCCCCCCCCTTTTTTTAGAAAGATTATTGCTCAAGTTAAGGGAGTGGGCGTAGGCAAATTGGTGACATGGAGGGGGTGATACATTGTTGATGATGCAGAAGGAGTTGGACCAGTGATATAGATGGGCAGGCTGAAGCTGAGCAACAGAAACTCTGTGTGTATGGGCAATAACAAACTGGCTTGATTAGGAATTTCGGCCATGTTGAGGGTAGGCCAGAGGTAGAATGACAGGTAGACTGGTAAATTCACAGAACTGGCCTCAGCCTTGCCTGCTATTTTACTAACTAGGTGGCCAAAATACTAGCCAGGTAGCAACCCTACACCTGACAAGTCAATAAAACACAAGATATTAATAACATTATTTAGAAAAAAAACTCTAACTGTAACTCAGTATATGTGAGACACCTATAAATACACCAGTGAGTAGAACACAAACCCATATAGCTTAAGCTCCTCCCCCAAGGATACCAGCTGATTCATATCTTTACACTGCAGTATGAAGTTGAAGGTTTGCATAATTCCCCCACTATAGTAGTGACCCTAATAAGCATTGTAGATGAGTGTTAGGCTCCAATGTCTGTCCTCCTCCTAGCCGTTATATTGCCCCAGTTAGCTGATAGCACTCTCTTAATAATGTGCTTAGCTATAGTCTAGATAATACATGTAACCATGTGATTCAGCCACTTCAGAACTTGATGCAGACAGGCTGGTTGTATAGTATCATGTGTAGGACTTATGAGCAGTATGCTTTCTGTCACAAGCATCTATTTTGTCATGAAAATCTAGCTGGAAAATGCTATTCAGTCACACCATTATACATTTTGTTGAATTTTTGTTTTGCATTATTCATTCTGTAAGTAACTTTATTGTTTTTTTGTATGGATGTTATGCATTTGTGAGACAGAATGCTTGTTAAAATTTACATAATGGAGTTTGTAACATAATAATATTCTTTTGTGCATAAACTTGATTTTGGTCTCATTCTTCACTAAAAATATATCTTTTGTATATTTTTACCAGTGTTTATATCCACACTTTAATTCTGTCTACTGGGGATTGCTTTTTGTATATAGAATGTATTTTTATAGACAAAATGTACTTTGGACAAACGGCACCCCATAAGTTAAATGTGGTGCCCCACAGGGGCTAATAAATTGTATTACTGTATTGGTTCATCCTTACTGATATTATTTGCACTTGGTCTCTTATAGTTTTCATTTACCTGTTCCAGTAAAATAGAGAGTCTGCATTCACTCTCACCATAAATTCAGCAAGTTTGTAATTTCTACTTTGTACCGGGCTGTTAAAGGAACCCACACCCTGCCCGGCTACCCAGAAGGTAACAGATAATTTGGTACAATATCTTTTGTTATTTACACTACAATTTGAATTCTTATAAAATCAAAGCAACCCTCAGGCATTTCTCTATTCAAACAAAGTTTGCTGAAACATATACAGGTATAGAACCCATTATCCAGAATGCTCGGGACCAAGGGTATTCCAGATAAGGGGTCTTTCCGTAATTTGGATCTCAATGCCTTAAGTCTACTAAAAAATCAATAAAACATTAATTAAACCCAATAGGATTGTTTTGCATCCAATAAGGATTAATTATATCTTAGTTGGAATCAATTACAAGGTACTGTTTTATTATTACAGAGAAAAGGGAATCATTTAACCATTAAATAAACCCAATAGGGCTGTTCTGCCCCCAATAAGGGGTAATTATATCTTAGTTGGGATCAAGTACAGGTACTGTTTTATTATTACAGAGAAAAGGGAATCATTTAACCATTAAATAAACCCAATAGGGCTGTTCTGCCCCAATAAGGGGTAATTATATCTTAGTTGGGATCAAGTACAGGTACTGTTTTATTACTACAGAGAAAAAGGAAATCCGTTTTAAAATTCTGAATTATTTGCTTAAAATGGAGTCTATGGGAGACGGGCATTCCGTAATTCGGAGCTTTCTGGATAACGGGTTTCCGGATAAGGGATCCGATACCTGTACTATCACATTATTTTAGAGCAAATTTGATATGGCGCCATTCAGAAGGTGATTTTGCTTAGATTATTAGATACAGCGAGAGATCTTTGCAAAGCTACGAGTATCACGTTACACCATTATATTATTTACACCGCAACCTTTATTCTTATAAAATCCATAAACATTACTGACATTTAACTCAAAGGGACGTTGGTGCTCCTGCCACTAGGGGTGCCACCTTTTCTGGAAAAATATACCGGCCTTTCTATATTTTTATGCATTTTCCCTAGTAAAAACATTGGCATCAAGCATCATTTTTAGTGGCCAGGCCTGTAATACCCCAGCTTGGTGGCAACCCTACCTGCCACCCTGAACAAGACATTAATTTCAAGGTTCTCAAAGTTGACACCTCCGGTAGGGCAGGGTGTGAGCACATAGGGGGCAGATGCACATAGCTTAGGGCATTTAGTTTAGGCTTGACTGTGCATCATCAATTGAGTCAGCTTTTTCAACCTGAAAGGCGTTCCCAAATTACCTTTGCCAGTCCCACCTCCCAAAAGGTAATAAGGACAACCAGGTTGGGATAAAACAGGCCACAGCTTTATTAACAAATTACTGTTAAGATATTTTACAATAACAATCAACATTGTATCAACATTATATCCCCACATGGAATGCTTGCCCACCGGAAGCTACCATCTGGGCTACCTGCCATGCAGGAGCAACAGGTGGGCAAGTGGGAGCAGGTAACCATAGAACCACCGTCCTGGGACCCTTGTCCAAGGAAACCATATCCACCTTGGCACACTTGTGCCTAAAACTGGGGCATGAGCCCCCCACCCCTGGAAAGCATTCCTCTGCAGCTGTGACAATAAGGCATCTGTAGCCAATTGCAATGCCCCATCACCTGTAAACTTACCACAAAAACAGGGCAGGAGGGTGGGATGTTGCTTGTCTTCTGCTCTACCGGAAAAGGTAGGAACTTCCTTTCCAACGTTCCCTATACCATGTTGTCTCTTCCTTCTGCCTGCTGACTTCCAATTGCAGCCATCCATTTCTAGCCTGACCTTCCTCACCCAGTCAAGGCCCTTCCTCTGAGCCCCATTCTCTGGTGATTTGGCACTGACTGCTTTTTATGCCAATGCAGCAGAAAATTGACCAACACAATGAGTGTGATGCATTAGGGCTTTGCCCCCACATGTTTATTCAAAGTATAGCAGCAATGTTTCGGGGGCGTCCCCCCTGATGAAGTGTTGACTCTCTAGGCCGAGTCTAATTATTGGAGGAGGTAAGGGTGTGCTGGTGGAACTTTTTGTTTTATGCCAATGCACCATTTTTGTTAGCTAACATTTACACTTTTTTCTTTATTTTTTTTTACCTTTTTTTTTATAGATTTCTGTTGGACTGCAAATAAGTTCCATTCGACATATTGATATTTTGCAACTACATTTTATCTCTGCCAATGTACAGACTTTGGGTTTGTTTTATTGATAACTAAAGGTTATATTATATAGAGCTTGAGTCTGTATCAGTACATTAAATGGAGTTGGAAGGTGCAGAATCCAGTCCTTTTTTTTGCCATTCTGTTCCCTATCACTTCAATAGGCAACAATACTGCCGGACTATACAGTATGTACATAGATTTCTTAAAGGGCTAATGCCTTGAGCAGTATGTGATATAAACATTGTTTGGGCTGTATTTTTGAAATTGTAATAAACTAAAGATTTGCAGGAACAAAGATATTGTTTTTCACATCTAGCCCTTTTGTTGTATGCTACAAAACTACTGGATAGAAAACTTTTAGTACTAAATGCACATTAAAAGTTATTAGGCTTTGTAAAATAAATTCATTTTTGTGTTCCTTTTAGGTCTAAACAAAATAATGTAACATTTGGGCAGAAATATACAGGCTAAAAGGCCCGCGCTTGAGGTGAGTATGGCAAATATCTCCACACACACAGTGTTTTTGCCTTTGGTGCTCAGATAGGCCGGGATCATTGTGATCCAAACACTGCAGAAGAGCAGCATGCTGAAAGTGATGTACTTGGCCTCATTAAAACTGTCCGGTAAGCTCCGAGCTAAAAATGCTAAAACAAAACTAACAGCTGCCAGAAGCCCCATATACCCAATAACTGAGTAAAAGCCAATAGCTGAGCCCTCATTGCACTGAATGATGATGGTTCCAGGGGAAGTGTGAATGTCCAGTTCCTGAAAGGGAGGAGAAATGGCCAACCAAGTCATGCAGATGATTATTTGAATGGATGAGCAGAACAAGACTACAGAATTGGACAGTTTGACTCCCAGCCATTTTCTCCATGAGCTCCCTGGCTTGGTGGCTTTGAAAGCAACACAAACCATGATAGTCTTGGCCAGGAGAGAAGAGACAGCTATGGAGAAGGTGATTCCAAAAGTGATGATGCGCAGCATGCAGGTTATATCCACAGGGCGACCGAGGAACAGAAACACACTGAGGAAGCTCAGCTTGATGGAGACAAGGAGGAGGAAGCTCAGGCTCCGGTTGTTGGCTCTCACTATGGGGGTGACCTGGTATTTAATGAAAACTCCCAATATTAGTTGTGTTACAAGGAAAAAGAGAATGGTGACAAGTGAAATAAAGGCAGAAATCAAATCTTTAGTTTAGACACTATTAAAACCATCATCCCGTCTCTTATTTCCCGCCTTGATTACTGTAACTTATTTCTTAAAGACGCCCAACACATCCCCATTCACAAATCCAATCTGTTCTAAATGCTGCTGCCAGACTCATCCTTCCATCTCACCATTCCACATCTGTTGCTCCCCTATGCATATCTCTTCACTGGCTCCCAATCTCCTCTAGAATCAAATTACTAACACTTACATATAAGGCCCTTACTAATGAAGCCTATATCTCAGCTCTAATCCCAAAATACTCTCCTTCATCCAACCTTCTGCCTCTGACCTTCGCCTCTCTTCTCCTCTCATCACTTCTTCCCATTCCCATCTGCAAGACTTCTCCCGGGCTTCTGCCTGTCCCTGGAGCTATCTGCCTGTCTCTGTCACTCTCTGTCTGTCTCTGGCACTCTCTGCCTGTTGCTGGAACTCTTTGCCTGTCTCTGGAACTCTCTGCGTCTCTCTGGAACTCTCTGCCTGTCTCTCTGCCTGTCGCTGGAACTCTCTGCCTGTCTCTGGAACTCTCTGCCTGTCTCTGGAACTCTCTGCCTGTCTCTGGAACTCTCTGCATCTCTCTGGAACTCTCTGCCTGTCTCTCTGCCTGTCGCTGGAACTCTCTGCCTGTCTCTGGAACTCTCTGCCTTGACCCATCAGACTCTCCCCTTCCTTCTAACATTTATATATGTATCATCAATCAGTATCCACATGCCTTTTGTTTCACTGTACCCCTGTAGATTGTTAGCTCTTATGAGCAGGGCCCTCTGATCTTATTGTTACTCTGCATACCCTTGTTTGCTAAACTTTTTAAGAACCTTGTTTCTTTAAAATTATTTTAAAGCACTGCATAATTTGCTAACGTTATATAAATAAATGATGATGATGATAATGAAGATGATGATAAATATAAACATGGGCAGGGCAAATATGTTCAATTGGTGAATAATTCTGCACTGCGCGAATTAGGGACAGGAAACTGTTTGGAATAAGCTAGAAAAGAACTCGGACAACATTGTTTTGTAGAATCTCACCATGGGCATTGGATGTGCCAGGAAGCTATAGTTTGCTAGTGTTTTAGTGCTTTATATGGAAGACTTGAATAATATGTTTATTGTATTTTAGTATAAAATTAAAAGAATTTGCTATATACCGGTTATATTGGAAATCTCTCCCTCGACACAGGGGGCACAACCATAGCAGCAGGATTGGGCTCCAGGAATCAGCATCTTCCTCTGTCCGGGCAAACAACTGTCTGAGCATTGAGCTCTCGGGATCTAAATATATTAGAAATAAGAAAATGTTCTCTTTCTCATTCTTAACTAACAGATTGTGCCCAGACCATACAATCACTTCTAAATATTTGCTGTATTTTCATAGGAGGGAATGAGATACACAGAGTTTATCATTTAAAAGACAAAGGAACTCACTTTATTATCCTTTGTTTTCCATGGAACTGATGTTGAGGTTATATTTAGCTGCTGGTGGGTGCTAGGAACAATAAAATGCAGTAGTTACAAGGCTCATGACTTGTGTGCTATAGGAGATAGTTGACAGCAGTCTACAGTTTATAAGGAGCTGACTAGTGATGAGTGAATTTTTTCATCAGTCATGGATTTAAACCAAATAGTTTAAAAAAGAGAATAGGTTGGCACAAAAAACTGGACCAGAAAAAGAATTGTGGTGCAGATAAAACATCTTAAGCTTTATTTAAGCCTTTTACTGGACAAAGCAGAACTACTGTCAGACAGTTTTTGAACATTTTGCACTGTTTCACTTTAGGGGCCTTTCCTCAGGGGGACTTTTAGTTTACCCAGGAAAACAATATATTGTTTTTTTCAGGACAACCGAAGCTTTTAAAATATGGTGGAATTTTTGTCTAATTTCAATTCTGTAACAAGATATAGGCTTCTAAATGTCTAAAAAATTTAAAAAATTATATTTTCCGTAATATAAACACATACACCAGAAACAAAAATTATTTTATGCATGAAAATACAACTGATTTGGAAAGTCCCATGTCTCCTGAATGTGCCAATACCAAATATATATAGTTTTATGGGAATTTCTCGCTTGTATAGGTCAAAAACTCCCAGCAGTACACTACCAAATTTCCAAAGCACTGCTCCAGAAAGCTGCATACTTTAGATTCCAAGGCCAAAAATTCCACTAACAGAAGGTTTATCCCAGAAAATTATAATTTTTTTGTAGAAAACAGATTCCAGGAAATCCAGAATAGGTAGAACTGTCTGTCTACTCCAAACTACCAAGTTGCAATGCTTTCCTAAAGTTATTGGTTTTTAGCTTCCAGTCTATAGTATCTTATCTCCTATAGATCATAAAGTAACCAGATAAAACGCCCTTAATATGAATGCCAGGGGTCCACTGGACAGTTTGATGCCAATATGCATAAGTTTACCTAAGTATGTGGCATGTAGGGGCCCCAATGTGAAGCTTTCCTAAAGTTGGCAATTTTGATAACATTTTCAAAAATCCTCGCAAAGCTTCCAGTTTGCAGCATCTTATCTCCCACGTATCATTAGGTACCAAGATAAAACACCCTGAATTTGTACGCCAGGGGTCCACTGAACAGTTTGATGCCAATATGTATAGGTTTACCTAAATATGTGGCATGTAGGGGTTCCAATGTGAACATACCCCCATATGATCTATCATTTCTGTCATTTTAGCTTCTGCAAAATCAACACATTTACATCATTATATGTGAGATAAAGCTAGTAAAAAATACATTCACCCCAGAAAGTCATATATTTTTGGAAAGTACACATCCCTCTGAATCTAAAATGGGTACCCATTTTAGACTACCAAGCCGGAAAGCTTTCCTAAAGTTGGCAATTTTGATGACATTTCCAAAAATCCCTTCAAAGCTTCCACTTTGCAGCATCTTATCTCCCACATAGCATTAGGTACCAAAACACCCTAAATATGAACCCCAGAGGTCTACTGAACAGTTTGATGCCCCCTGTACACAGGTATATCAAAGCACATGGCACTTAGAGACCCCCCAATTATACTTTGTGTACGCTAATTTTATGGCTTACCTTTACCTAATTCATAAACACATGGCAGTTTTATGAGGGGTAGAAGCTGCAGAAATGTAGCATGACCCCTAAAAACCATATATTTTTGAAAAGTACACATTCTGACAAATCCAACATGGGTAAAGAAGAATTTCTACACCAAAGTACCAATCTAGAAAGCTTTCCTAAAGTTAATGGATTTTATGACTTTACTGAAAAAGGCCTAAAATTGTTACAATTTGCCATATTTATCTTACAACATTTCTTATGTATAATGACACATCACCCTAAATATGAATGCCAGCGGTGTATACATGTGCACATGTAAAAGTTGTGTGACAGTGTGTATATGAGTGTATATAAGTGTACATAAGTGTGCAAAGTGGAAACAAAAAAACCTGTACTAAATTATGTGCTGTATGTGTGTGTAAATGTATGTAAATGTATATAAATGTGTGTAAAAGTGTGTATGTATGAAAATAAAATCGCACCTTACCTGTCCTGAAGCACGGATCGCTTGCCTGGTCCTCCAATAATATAGGTACTACGTTGTTGGCACTTAACTGCTTTTTTAAAAACAACATAGTACCTACGTTGTTGGCAGGGAAAGGGTTAAAGAAAAAAACATCTCAAACAAAAAAGCCTGATGCAATTCTTGCCTAAAGGGGCACTTAATCATAGACAAAAAGAATTCTTGTAACAACACAGTTTTTAAAGCTAGAAACACCAATCAGAATGCATAAATCCATGGCCTATCATAAAGCTTATTTTATCCACCAATCATAACACACTTTTCAAAATGTAGTGAATGATGAGTTGGACTCAGACATTAGTGAGAGCCATTTTGAATATTTCACAAGTTAAAACTATATAGTGTATATACACAGAGTTTAGTGAATTGTAGATCTCATATTTATACTGCCTTTCATAGATACATATAATAAAGTATATGGGGCAAAAAATGTCTTCCATGTGAAAATGTGTGTGAAAATGTACAAAATGCAAATATGTAAAAGGTATATGTATAACGTATATGAAAGTTAGTGGAGTATTACATGGGTATTGTGGTACAAGATACACTGCATTCACAATTTATACCTAAAGGTAATCTTATACCAGGGGTGCAAGAACCATGAGGTTCAGGGAATTTTTCACCTTGGTACAAGATTACTTTTAGGTATGAATTGTGAATACAATCTATCTTGTTTTGGCACCCCTCCCCAATGATGTAGCCTTTCCTTCTCCTTTAACCCTTTAAGTGCCACCCCACATAGAATCTACGTTCTGTGTATAACAGAATGTAGATTCTACATTGAGCTGCATTTCTGGGTTTGGGATCAGTTTTTAAAGCCGCTCATTCACTCCCTGCATGTTTCCCAGCCCCTAGACTACAAGCAGATCTGGGGAACAAGTGGCCCCTGGGGTGTGATCACCCAGGGGCCCCATGGAAACAACAGGCACATGATTACTATATGCCTGTCATTTCCTGCTTTTCAGAAATTTCATAAACAACGTTATGCTTAGCATAGCTTTGCTATTTGGTAGTTTGCAGTAGAAGGATGTATTTACCTATTTTTGTTTTGTCAGACTGTGTACTTTCGGAAAATGTATGGTTTTCTAGGGTCTCCGTACTGTTAGGGGGTCTTATGGCACATAATACACATACCGGGAGCTTATATTGCAGTGTTTAGAGCATCAGACATGACAATTTATATGCACTATTTTTATTTGGGTGCCCCTGTACCCCACATCGTTTGGTAAATCTATGCCTATAGGGAATCAAACTGTTCAATAGGCCCCATGCGTTCATATTTAGAGTGTTTTATTGATACATTACTAAATGTGGGGTATATAATGGAGTGAAATGCAAGCTTTGTGATGATTTTCAGAAATTACATAAAAGTTGCTACATTTAGCTTAGCTTTGCTGTTTGGTGTATTGCCATACAAAGACCTATTTCCCTTTTTTACATTCGGTAGAATATGTATTTTCAGAAAATATGAGGTTTTCTGAGGTCAACTTATCTATTTCCCACTTTTTCCACATTTATTTCAACTGCACTGCCTGATATATATGCCATTAAATATGTATGTACTAACTTCCTTTTGGGGTCTCTAAATGCCAGATACATCGGGGATCCTATGCACAATGGGTATCAAACTGTTCAGTGGACCCTTGGCTTTCATATTTAGGGTGTGTTTTCTTGGTACCTAATGTTATGTGGGAGATAAGGTGCTTCAAAGTGGAAGCTTTGATGCGATTTTCAGGTATTTCATCAAAACCGACAATTTTGGGAAAGCATTGCGACTCTTTAGTTTGGAGTAGAAAGACATGGGTACCCATTTTGAATTCACCTGAATGTGTACTTTCAGAAAATATATGGTTTTGGGGGGTCAATGTATTTTTTGGGGGCATCTTGGTACCTAATGTTATCTGGCATGGATTTGTGGTGAATTTCTGCATTTCGCCATTGACAGATTGTTTGCAAAACGGATGACAAAATTTGGTGTGAGAATAAATTTGCCTTGCAACAAAATTTTATCGCCTGCAAAAAAATGCTGCATGTCAAAAAAAATTGTTTGCCATTTTGTGAAACTTTTGAAAGATTCGCAAATTTTCCAGCGAAACAAAATGGGACAGATTGGCTCATCACTAATTACGTCTATTTGTACTACTGGAACATTCCATTCCCCGGACTATCACATTTTTTTGTATTATCTTATTTGCATGCCTGTGCCTGTTCATTGACTTAAATTAAGGGAACAAAACTTAATCAGAATATAATATTTAACGGCAACAATTTGGTAAAATGCACTTAATACTTTTGCACAAACTTATGTAAATGTATTGTTTTACGTCATTGTTGTCATTCACTTAACATATAATAAAATATTGTTTATGTTTATGTTTTTCTTTTGATTAAAAGTTGAAACATCAAAAATAGATCAAGATGAATCCCATCATCCCTCAAATAAGAGCATTAGGTAAATGGTAATTAAGCAGGAAGTATAAATAATGGAAACAGTAGAATCTGATATTACAATAACAAGTTTATTTTGCAATTTAGTATCTGAAAACAAGTATTTAGTTAAAGGAGAATGAAAAGGTTAAGTCACTTAGGGGTGCAAAAATATTAGGCACCCCCAAGTGACTTTAATCGCTTACCTTTTACCCCAGGCTGGAGCCCCTGTTAGGAGAAAACAGCACCAGCCCGGGGTAGCTGCAGCGAGTATTTCCACTTCCGTATTTCTTCTTTGGAATCCCAGGGCACAGTAGAATAAAAAAGCCAACTTTTTTGTAAAAGTTCTGCTTTTCACTCTACTGCGCAAGCACGTGAAGGAAGAGGAGACGCGCGTGCAGCTACCCCGGGCCAGTGCGGTTCTCCACTAACAGGGGCACCAGCCCGGGGTAAAAGGTAAGTGATTAAAGTCAGTTGGGGGGCCTAACATTTTGGGATATTGGGGTATCAGGTACTGAGACTGTTGTGAGCAGCTGCCTAGCAACCAGCTGAACAGCAAGCTCAGGGCTGCAGGAAGTTGCAAAGCAGCCTGGGAGCCACCAACAGGAAAAGGAAGCTGGAAAACCTGTTGTGAGTAGCTGCCTAGCAACCAGCTAAATAGCAAGCTCAGGGCTGCAGGAAGTTGCAAAGCAGCCTGGGAGCCACCACCAGGAAAAGGAAGCTGGAAAGCCTGGCAGAGGAAGTCAGGAGGAGGGGAAAGAAAACTCCAGAGCTCAGGAAGCTGCATGTGGGCTCAGAGAGAGGAGCAGCACCTGAGTGATTCAGGTTTGTCCCGTGCCATCAGGTAAGCGCCACTTGTGGGGTGTAACACTGTCAGTGCCAGAAGCGGTGTGGATAGGGTTACATTATAACTATATGAAAATATCTATTAGACAATAGGGTTGTTTCACTAAAGTGCGTTAAAACGTGCGTTATTTATAGCGTAGGTTAAAATTTTTATTGCGTCTAATTTTTCTCAACTTAACACACGATTCTCTAAAAGCATACTTGCGTTAATTCACACGCGATGCTGCTTGCGTTATTTTAGTTATGCATTTCCCTGCAAACTGGCGGCTGCATCACTCTGGGGCCAACACAGACTTGAATAAATAACACTGCAAAGTCCATATTTTATTGCCACTGTAACTGTACTTTTCTATAATTACCGCCTGCACCAATTAGGTGTTGATTTTCGCATAGACTAGTGCGATATTTATCGCAGATAAGTGCTCGTGAATTATGCGTTAGCGTTATTTCGGAGCGCAAATTAACACATGTGGTAGCGCAAAATTTAATGCATGCGATGTGCGACTTAACGCACGCGGTAATACTTTAGTGAATAGCGCGGTCATTTTCACGTAACGCAAACAGCGTGCAATAGAATTAACGCACTTTAGTGAATCAACCCTCATGAGTTATCTTAACAACCCCAAAAAATTATATTTGTGCTGCGTTGGCATGATAAATATATTTGACCTACAGGATTCAGCAGTTTACAAATTTTCTACTCAAACAGATACGTCAATGTTACCTTTGAGTTAACTTTTAGTACAATGTAGAGAGTAATTGTAGTAATCTCTGCTTGTGTGGGCATTTTGGTTAAGGGCATTCCTACTATTTGCCATTTGCCTATGATTCTTTATCCTGTTCATCTTTCCCACTTCCTGTCTATGCAGAGAGCCAATATGGAGCAGGCCAGTTTACCTGCCATTTTTCTGATTGGAGCTTGTTTCTTTGCTTCTTTTTTAGTGGTGCATTTGAATTGCCATTCAGTTATAAATATAGGTGTAACAAGGAAGGGCATTTGCCTTGATAAAGCCCCAGTGTAAGGGGTGAAATGCCCATTGGTGCTTTTTAGTTTCCAATCAGGCAGGATCTCTCTCTTTATTATTTACCTGATGGGGAGCTTCTCTCTGTAAGTACTGGGCACTGGGGAGTATGAGGGGCAAGTTTGAGCCATTTCCTGCCACTGAGACTCATTACTGGTGAGTGGGGTATTGGGTCCCTGTAGGAATGTGTGTGGGTTTAGTGGGATTTCACACATTGATGGCAGGATCTTTTAGCCACTTTTTTTACACAGTGATATCTGAGTTATAGTGGTTCAGGAATCCAATATATAACCCAGCATTCCACATGAGTTATAACCCAGTAGCGCAATTGTTTACTGACTTTTTTTCTCCCTTGGGAGTTTGATCCCCCTTACCAGGTAACCCTGTGCTGTTTGATCATTTTAACATATTTCATTTTTTTACGTTTTCTGTTATTACACCTACTCATGGTGTGCATTGTATCTATACTGAATAAAAGTTATAATTCAATGAGGAACTTTGTCTTGGACATCCAAGAAGGGGAGGTGCATCTTTATGGTCATACTTTTTCTTTTCTTTTGCAAAATAATAGGTTCATATAATTATGAGCTTGCACACCTTCTTTGATTAATTTTAGGCTTTGACATTGTGGTGGTGCTCCCCTTTGCAGTCATTGTATAATTGCCGGTTCACCTGCCCTGTTATAATAAATGAACCAGAAGTTACTGTGCTTGTCTGACTGCTCAACCTGTACTAACACAACAGAGTTACTTAACACACTGCTATCCAAGCAGTTTATAACAGTGGCGATGAGGATTTGTGCTACTGGACCGCAGGGCAAACTTGCTGCACAGGCTACATGATTTATTCTCTGTGCAGTTTTGATGCATGTTTTCTGACGTGCGTCATTCTTTTTAGCATGTGTCATGTTTTTGGACACACGTAATTGTTTTGCCTTGCATCATTTTTGTTTGACACGTGTGATAATTTTTCTGAATGTGTGCAACAATTTTTTTGGTGTGTGCCAATTTTGTTCCATGCCAAATTTTTGCAGCTGTTTTGCGCAAAAAATCCACCACTGGCAAAACTTGGAAAGTTGCCATGAATCCATGTCTGGCAAAAAAATTGTCTCATCACTAGCTACAATGTCTACCATTGGGAAAGACCCAGCATTCTCAGAATCTACTCAGGAACTGATTAAAAAATTCGGTGCTGAAAAAATTTGCCACACCGCAAAAAAATGTTTCTAAAGTTTCGAACATTTTTTGCTGAAGAGAAACGGGACAGATTCGTTCTTCACTAGAAAACAGATATTTTACTTTCTTCAGTTCAACTGACTGGTATGGGAAACCCTCAGCATATATACTCTTCCACTAATCCAATCACAATGGCACTATGTAACTCTTCAGAAAGGTGACATCTGAAACTCACAGAGGTGTGAATGCTGTGGAGTTGCTTTGAAAAGAATTAACACTACAGGCCAGGACCCTGCTGTATTTTTACACCTAAAAGACAAGGGACACTCCTTTGAAAATAGCAACGTCCAAATTTTGGACAAAGAAAACCGCTGGTTTGAAAGAGGTGTAAAAGAGGCCATTCATGTTAAAGTGGATAAACCATCCCTAAACAGAGGTGGGGGGCTTCAACACCATCTGTCTGCTACATACACTGCTGTTCTAACATCTGTACCCTGGAAGTTCCAGAACCCTTCCAACATTCATTCATGCAACTCTAACAAGTAACATCTGTTTCGATGAGTTGCATGATACTTGGGTAATCCTCTCAAAGTAACTCCACAGCATTCACACCTCTGTGAGTTTCAGGTGTCACCTCTCTGAAGAGTTAAAAAGTACCATCGTGATTGGATTAGTGGGAGAGTATATATGCTGAGGGCTTTAAATAAAACATTAAATAAACCCAATAGGGCTGTTCTGCCCCCAGTAAGGAGTAATTATATCTTAGTTGGGATCAAGTACAGGTACTGTTTTATTATTACAGAGAAAAGGGAATCATTTAACCATGAAATAAACCCAATAGGGCTGTTCTGCCCCCAATAAGGGGTAATTATATCTTAGTTGGGATCAAGTACAGGTACTGTTTTATTATTACAGAGAAAAGGGAAACATTTAACCATTAAATAAACCCAATAGGGCTGTTCTTCCCCCAATAAGGGGTAATTATATCTTAGTTGGGATCAAGTACAGGTACTGTTTTATTATTACTGAGAAAAGGGAAACATTTAACCATTAAATAAACCCAATAGGGCTGTTCTGCCCCCAATAAGGTGCAATTATATCTTAGTTGGGATCAAGTACAGGTACTGTTTTATTATTACAGAGAAAAGGGAATCATTTAACCATTAAATAAACCCAATAGGCTGTTCTGCCCCCAATAAGGGGTAATTATATCTTAGTTGGGATCAAGTACAGGTACTGTTTTATTATTACAGAGAAAAGGGAATCATTTACCATGAAATAAACCCAATAGGCTGTTCTGCCCCAATAAGGGGTAATTATATCTTAGTTGGGATCAAGTACAGGTACTGTTTTATTATTACAGAGAAAAGGGAATCATTTAACCATTAAATAAACCCAATAGGGCTGTTCTGCCCCCAATAAGGGGTAATTATATCTTAGTTGGGATCAAGTACAGGTACTGTTTTATTATTACAGAGAAAAAGGAAATAATTTTTTACAATTAGAATTATTTGCTTATAGGGGAGATGGCCTTTCGTAATTCTGAACTTTCTGGATAATGGGTTTCTGGATAAGGGATCCCATACCTGTGAAAGTGAATTCAGATGCAAAGCCCATCTTTCCATAAGCCACATCCCTTTCCATATGCCTTTAAAGGACCTGTGGAGAAATGGGGCCAAGTACAAATTGGTAATGCTCACTTACTGTATATCGACCGCTTGTTGTAGCGTTGGGTGCTGACTACTGAGCCCACTGCCAAGGACCAATTATATCTATTTAATTCAACACACCACAGCAATCCGAATAAAAAAAAGGTGAGGCAACAAAAATTTCTTTGTACAATCACAATTAAACGAGTCCATAGTCCAGTGAATTTATGTTAAATACATAAGTACTCCATAGTACAATCCATAGTCCATGTTGTGTTGAAGACTGTATTTTGCTTTAATAAATAATAAAATCCATTATTATACTAAATGAAAATTTTTAAGTTACAAATTGACACTGTTTGCTCATATCTTGGGTCTGAATGTCTACCAAATAAAATACCAGTCTCCCCAAGGACAGGAGCTGTCAGAAAAGGAAAGAATTATTACACAAAGGCACAGTTCAAACAGGACAACCACTGTTTCTAGATAAACAACATAAGAGTATATTCCTGGTTCAACCCTCTGGGACTCGATGTACATAGGGAATATGTCCATCCCATCTCTAGTTTATTAAGACTGCCAGTAATCATAGGCTATGATTAAGTGTTAGATAGACACAAAACATGTCAGGCTTTATGAGATGTGTAGAGTGTAGAATAAAGATTTTTTTCCTTTTAACTTTTCAAATGGCCCCTCTTTTTTTTCTTTTTTGTTTCTGTGCTAATGGCTTGACCGCTTCTTTGAGCTGAGGGTTTAGGGTTGGAGCACCTGGATCTTCCTTTATACCATGGTGAGTTTCCTACAGCTTATGGATGCTAGATTGCTAGACATAGGGGTGTGCTTCTGTCATCAAATATTGCAGTTGGGCTGCCCTAATTGTAATGGTTCCAAAAAAGGACAAAACTATTAGACTTTGTGGTGACTACAAGGTCACCGTCAGTCACTGTGTAGAACCAGAACCCTACCCACTACCAAATACCGAAAGGCTTGTTTGCTACACTTGCTGGAGGCATATACTTTAGTAAAACTGATTTATTAACTGTCCCTCAACAGCAAGAATTGGACCCTTTTCAAAGCCATATCTTATTATCAACAAACATAAGGGGTTTGTTCCAATACCAGCACTTACCCTTTGGAGTGTTAACAGCACCAGCAAGCACTCTTCAAGGAATAGATTGCATTGTCTGTTTTCTTGATGAGATTTTAATTATAGGTTCATCTATTGCAGAGCACTTAGCACTGTTAGAAAGGTGCTATCCTCTCTGTAGGTAGAGGCAGGTTAATACTCAGTGGTGGATATAATGACATAGTGCTGATCTCAAGTCCTAAGGGAGGAAGGGCAGAGCATAGTAGCAATCGCTTATGGAATTCTGGCTTTGAATATTGCTTTGAATATTGCCTTGGGGTGAGACTGGCAAGGTTGCAAGGTCCTATTTATTTGATAAAATGTGAATAAATGGTGTGGCTATTTTACCCATTTCTGGCTCCTGGTGTTTCATTAAGGTTTGTAACAATGGGTTCAGTAGCACGGCTCAAGGCTGAGGGTCAATTGAGGGGTCCCCTTGCCAATAAATATCATGTGGCAGGAAGGCTCTAAAACTGATTCTACTGATGGGCAATATTATTTGCAAATCTTAATAATGCCAGATCAAAAAAAAACAAGTGGAAGATACATATGTGTAACGCTTTTCTGACCCAATTAGGAATAAACCCAGGCTAGTAGTGAATAGAGAGCATGGGTTACATTTGCGACACTTAATACAAAGGGGTGAGCCTCCGCTATATGGGAGAATCAGGATGGAGCGAGGGTGTAGTGGAACTACAACTAGCTGAGGTGTGGTGTGCAGATGGTAAAAGATGGACGCCAGAGGATTCTTGCTGATCAACTATAGTACAAGTTTATTAAAGGCACAACTGGATAGTGCATGCAGGGTTATACTCACAGACACAGCAGTGTATGATGTCACAGATAGTACAGCAGATGTGACCCTTTAGGCACAGAATAACCCACTTGGAGGATGCACAGAGGATTAGTTGACACCTGAGATATAGACCTTTCAGAAGGGAGTGTTCCGGCCGACTGTGGTCCAGGGGAGAGCTCCTAACACTGGTACCTGGCGTCTAATAAAACCGGTCCCTAAAGAACGACTACAGAGCCGGGGTGGACTAAACCCTTTTACAACTCCTGGTTGGGGCTATTGACTGCCCTTACTAAATAGGCTGACTACAATCACCACTCCTAGAGGGTGCTATTAATGAATCTGACTGTGCTGGCTTTACCTCGTTCACGGGGCCCTGTCCCCGACTTAGCACTAGGGTAGGTGGTCCCCTAGGGTACAAATGGCTTCTGGGCCTATGTTCTGGTCCAGGCTCAGTTGGGATCTGTCCAGAACACAGCATGCAGCCAAAAGAGGAAGCCACTTCCTTGTGCAAGACACTATATAGTCTGCCAAGGAGAGTGGTCAACCTGGGCTAAACCTATAGGGGGCAGCCTAATAACTGTAATCTGCCCTATTACAGCACAGATTAGATAAAGGTAAGGGATAACACCATAGGGAGCTTAACCCTATGGGTCCCTACATATGTGTCCAAACTGTGCGCTTAGGGATATCTCATCTATGGGCTGCATGGATTGTGTCAGGTTAATGGGTAGAACACATGAGAGAAAGATTAAAAAAAACACTTACACTGTAGGCACAATCCACGTTCTTGTGAGCCTGTCTCAACCAATGCCAACCAGCAAGTCACCAGTATACAAAATGCAGCTGTAATACTTATGTATTCCTATTTTATTTTACCTCAAAATACAATACAAATGAACCAATGAGTTCATGGTGTGATTAGGACGGCAGCCCAATGGGGCTAACGTGTCCTGCAAAAGAGGCCTAATTATTTTCCTTTCTTTTTGCACAAAACTCTTCAGAAAGATATATTATTTACATTGCAACCTTTATTCTTACACATAACAACCATTACTGACACTTAACACAAGGGGGCAGATACAAATAGCCTCAGGCATTTAGTTTAGGCTTTCTCTGGTGATTAGGCACTGACCGCTATTTATGCCAATGCATCATTTACACTTTCTTTTTCAAATTTTTTTTTTACTTTTTTTATAGACGGCTAATGAATAGCAAATAAGTTCCATTTGATATACCAATATTTTTCTGCCATACACTTCCCTATTGCTGCAATAAGCAACAAAACTCCTTGACTATACAGTATGTACATAGATTCTTTTAAACAGTGAATGCTTTGAGCAGTCTGTGATATATCCATCCTTTGGGCTAAATTTTTGAAATTGTAATAAGTTAAAGATTTATGGGAGCAAAGATGTGTATTTTTCATATCTAACTCTTTAGGTGTATGTTACAAAACCACCAGATAGAAAACTTTAGTACTATTAGTATTAGGCTTTGTAAATTTTATGTATGTATGTAGGTAGGTAGGTAGGTATGTATAACTTTATTGATTAAGCACAACAGATACGCATCGCTGTACAATTTTACAATATATAAATTTACACACAGGGAGGATAAGTGTTATAATAAACACAATAAATAAGTATAAATACACAGAGATTAAGTACCCTGTGGTATGAGACACAGTAGGTAGGAGGTCCCTGCCCCATAGAGCTTACAGTCTAAATGGTTGGGAAGCATACAGGCATGAATTAGAAGGCAAGAGTGCACAATGTATGGGCATTGGCCCTTAAGCGCAGTACTAGGCAAACTCATTTTTAATAAAAATTTAATAAGCTTTAGTGCTCTAGAAGGTAGCATCTGAGTGAGTGTTCCCTACAGATGAATCCAGTCTATTAAGGATGATAAAATGGAGTTGTTGGTATTTACCAGTAACGCAAGATCAGAGGAAGCACAGAAGGAGGAGAGGCTAGAGCTGAGAGAGTTAGAGAGAGCAGTTATATCCACCCTTTGAGTGCTGGAAATCAGGGCTGAGCATTAGTAGAAGGAGAAGTAGACGCGTGCGAGATAGAAAAAGAGAGATAAGATGATGATCTGAAAGAAGAAAAGGCTCACTATTAAATGCAGATAGATCTAGATTTTTGGAAAAGACCAGATCTAGGAAATGCCCATCCTAAAGCTGGCCATACACGTGGCGATCCGACGATGTTTCGTACGACCATCGGTCGCACGAAACATCGTCAGATCCGCCACACACCATTCAGGGCTGAATCGGCAGGTAAGGAGGTAGAAACAATAGGATTTCTACCTCCTTCTGCCGATTCAGCTCTGAAGGGAGAATTTTGGTCAGGCGCCTTCTATGGCGCCCGATCAAAATTTTCTAACCTGACCGATCGGCGAGTCGGCCGATATCAGCAGCTTCCTGCGATATCGGTCGACTCACCGACATACCATACACGCACCGATTATCGTACGAAACGAGGTTTCGTACGATAATATCGGTGCGTGTATGGCCACCTTTATGGGTCCCACTGCTGGAGATCAAAGGAGGAGGTTAGATGGAGAAATTGAGAGGCCAGGGCTGAGAGGGGGCATCTATGTGGCAATTGAAATCTCCCAAAATAATTGCAGGGGTGTCAGAGCATAGAAAAAAAGAAAAACACATATTGCAGGGGAGCACTCACCAGACGCCAAGTCCTTTTCCAGAATCCCGTGCTTACACATCCAAACATGCCCCCGATCCAGGCATGGTAAAGATACGGAAAAAGTTAGTGTTGGTGGATGGAGCACGCCAAGACTGCTTCTTCATAAAAATAATAAATTCTTTATTTCATATCTCCATTAAAAACATGTTACAAAAACCACACCATCAGCTTGACGCGTTTCGTGGCCTACTGCCACTTCTTCAGAAGCTATAACAATTGTTCCACACCCACCAGTGCCTTAAATATACCATTAAAACCCACCCCCACAGGGTGTGTTAACCCACAATGTACCATCCATATAGTGGTTAGGATGCAAACAACACACATACTGGACCAAAACATAGGTGATTAGAATAAAAAGAAATAATAATAAAAACATTAAGGGGATCTCCAAGCCCAGGAGTAATTCCATAATCCATATGCAATACCTATAAAAAGGATATGTCATAGTTAACTCCTAGGATGTTTCCCAATGTTGGACTGGTGTGGTAATCATACTATGTATACTATATGTATATACAATCATTCCGACATATATAAAAAGTCGGAAATATAAAATTGATAAATACATGTATAACCAAAAAACTGCTAGAACCACCTCAGTATTTACCATATACGTTCAATGCCCTTGGCGGTTCCTTAAGGGCATTGAACGTATATGGTAAATACTGAGGTGGTTCTAGCAGTTTTTTTTAATGTTTTTATTATTATTTCTTTTTATTCTAATCACCTATGTTTTGGTCCAGTATGTGTGTTGTTTGCATCCTAACCACTATATGGATGGTACATTGGGGGTTAACACACCCTGTGGGGGTGGGTCTTAATGGTATATTTAAGGCACTGGTGGGTGTGGAACAATTGTTATAGCTTCTGAAGAAGTGGCAGTAGGCCACGAAACGCGTCAAGCTGATGGTGTGGTTTTTGTAACATGTTTTTAATGGAGATATGAAATAAAGAATTTATTATTTTTATGAAGAAGCAGTCTTGGCGTGCTCCATCCACCAACACTAACTTTTTCCATAGAAAAAAAGAGCCAGGATTCAAAATCAGAGAGGAATGTAGCCAAGGAGTTTGTAGAAGGAGGTCTGTAACCAACTGCCCCCCCTCAGAGAGAGGGTGGGACACCTGAAAGTATGGGGTATAGGGATTAGTTTAAACTGAAATGGGGGGAGCAGAATGCTTACCCCTCCCCCATGCCAGTAAAGTGGGGAGTATGAGAGACCGCCATAAGAGAGAGCTGCCCCAATAGCATTATCATTCTGAGAGAGCCGGGTCTCTGTTAGGGCAAATAGGTGAAAGGACTTTGAGCAGAACAAGTCATGAATTTAAGTGGCTTTGTTAGTTACAGAGCGGGTATTGAGAAGAGCACAAGAGAATGGGAGTTAAGGTTAGACAGGTTAGTACTGTAGGTGAGGTGGGGAAAGATTTGAAATTGTTATGCTTTGGTGAGGTATTAGTTGAAGTTGCTAGGTTTTTCAAAAAGTTATATAGCTAAGAGCTGCAGTGTGTTGAATGGAGCAGAGAGGAAAGTATTACTATGGTGTAGGGAAAGTCAGCTGAAGGGCTAAAGAAGCAAAAAGATGAAAGTTAACATTAAACAGAGTATTAATGACATTATGCCAGTATATACAGGAAATTAGGTGTCAATCCACGTGGACAAAGGCTGCCGACTCTTCTGCCATTGCTCCATAGTTGCTCCTATTGTTGAACTTCATTTCAGTTCACAAGCTGGGCCACTCCGACTGGGGAATCAGAGCTGATTGCAGCCAGTTAGCTAACAAATTAAATCACTTGGCTGTTTCACAGGATGAGAGACGTTCAAAAGTGAAGATAGTCCCAAAGATACACTGAACTACAAAGGTTGTTTAGAGGAGTTTACGATGGAGGTCATAAAGTCAGCAAATTGGTGGAGCACAGGAATAGGGGACATGCAATATTAGAAGATGAGAATGGAAATGAATGGAATAGTTTGGCAATTACCAATAAACTAGCAAAAATGCAGTAAATTAGTTTTTGTGTTCCTTTCAGGTCTTAACAAAATTACATAACATTTTGGCAGAAATATACAGGCTATAATTCCAGCACTTGAAGTCACTATGGCAAATATTTCCACACACACAGTGTTTTTGCCTTTGGTGCTCAGATAGGCCGGGATCATTGTGATCCAAACACTGCAGAAGAGCAGCATGCTGAAAGTGATGTACTTGGCCTCATTAAAACTGTCCGGTAAGCTCCGAGCTAAAAATGCTAAAACAAAACTAACAGCTGCCAGAAGCCCCATATACCCAATAACTGAGTAAAAGCCAATAGCTGAGCCCTCATTGCACTGAATGATGATGGTTCCAGGGGAAGTGTGAATGTCCAGTTCCTGAAAGGGAGGAGAAATGGCCAACCAAGTCATGCAGATGATTATTTGAATGGATGAGCAGAACAAGACTACAGAATTGGACAGTTTGACTCCCAGCCATTTTCTCCATGAGCTCCCTGGCTTGGTGGCTTTGAAAGCAACACAAACCATGATAGTCTTGGCCAGGAGAGAAGAGACAGCTATGGAGAAGGTGATTCCAAAAGTGATGATGCGCAGCATGCAGGTTATATCCACAGGGCGACCGAGGAACAGAAACACACTGAGGAAGCTCAGCTTGATGGAGACAAGGAGGAGGAAGCTCAGGCTCCGGTTGTTGGCTCTCACTATGGGGGAGTCCCGGTATTGAATAAAAACTACCAATATTAGTTGCGTTAAAAGGAAAAAGAGAACTGAGACCACTGAAATAAAGATGGAAATCAAATCATTAGTGTATGACAGAAAATCTTCATTTCTTCTAATACACTGATTCTTCATCTCATTTGGCCATTCCATATCTGGACATCTGGTACAGCTCACACTGTCTGTAAAGATAGCAAAGGGAAAACAAAAATTAAAAATTAATCTAATTTCTATAAAGTAAGATTAATCTAGCCCACTTCTCAGTTCTCCCCCTGTTACCTGCAATTATAAAACATTAATTCAGTGCTATTAAATCACTTTTGCACCCAGTGAGTTCAAGCAACACATAATGGATATGGACATAGCATGAATTGCTTTATAAAACACAAGAAACCAACATTTGGAAGGTTTGATGAAGTTCCAAATTTACAAGCTATTCCTATTATACTAAGTAACAGATTACGCACTGCGCATAACCAATCACTGTGATAACATGTTAACTGCAGAAGCATCAAGAAAGAAGTAAAAATTCACATAAAGTGCACCATTACCAACCCAATATCCAACTTCCATTCCCTGCAGGTTTCCTTTGTGAGTTATCAAAAATGGCACCCCAATAAAGTAATGCTGCCCACTGCCTTCTGACTATGGTATTTCAGTACTACATACAAGCAGGGTCGGACTGGGCAGCCGGGACACTGGAAAAAATTCCAGTGGGCCCCGGCCCTAGTGGCCCCCGGTGGCCCAGTCCGACCTTTGCCGGCGCTCCCCCAACTGACTGTTCCTCCCCTGACGGGTTCAATTTATACACGCTCAGGGAGGACGTCGGGTGGGGGCCCTGCGGGGGGGTTAGGGGGCCCTTAGCGGGGTAGGGGACACGGCTGGCTGGGGAACCTGCAGGGCCTCTGGGGTGGGAGCCCCGGTGGGCCCTACACCCCCCAGTCCAACCCTGCATACAAGATTTATAATCTCGATTGACTCATCTAGCAAATGTACCACAATATTCAAGTCTCTATCATTTGCATTTAAAGGAAACAAATCCAGAGAGCTCTTTCATGACAAAAAATATGCATTTTTTTCTGCAAAATTGGGTTGGGCAAAGTGGGGATTATGGACAGTTAATGGAGGAGGTTTTTATTAAAGGTTGATTGACTTATATTCTAAAATATACAGAACCCTGTTTATACATCTGCTTATAGTCTAAATCAGGGGTCCTCAAACTACGGCCCCCCCAAGGTCATTTACCCTGCATCCTCACCACTGGCTAGAACCTGCCTGATCCTTATTGGTTAATTTAATATGGTTAGGAGTCTACAGTCATCTTGGTTAATTTAATTTGGTTAGGGGTCTACAGTCATCTGAAGAATGTTCATGTATGTCTATCCATACCCTAAGGAAGTGTATACATGTTTAACCAATGGTTAACTAAGACATGTTTAGTATTCAAACTACGCTGCTCCCCGTCCCCGCTACATCCTAACCCCTGGCTACAACCTGCCTGCCTCAGTATGGCCCTCAGCCCCAGAGTATTACAGCACCACGTCCCACCCACCGGCACAATCATTAGTGACATTAGTGTGACACAGTGCGCTGGGGCCGAACCACCTCCATTTGCCTTAAACCTGACAACAGCATGGCTTTAGGTCATACATTAATGATGCTGTATTCTCCTAACCCCACCCAGATCCTGTTTATTGTATTGAAAAAAGGTTTTTCCCACCATCAGTATCATCCTGGATGGGGAAAGCCATTTGCTTTATTAGTTTAAGAAGATACTTTATGGATATACACAAATGGGAGGGGAGATTGTTCTAAAAGGTTCCAACATAAAAGCGGGTTTATCCTACCTATATTTGATAAGGGCAGAGAATTTATTGGAATAAGCAAGAAAAGAACTTGGACAACATTGTTTTGTAGAATCTCACCTTGGACATTGGACGTGCCGGGAAGCTTTAGTTTCATGGTGTTTATACCCTTAGCACTACAGGGGGGCAACTGCACGGCAGCAAAATGTGACCTTTCTCAAGATTTTTTAACCATGTAGGTAGTGGGTATTCATGCAAGCAGGGTACGAATGAGGGATTTGGAAGTTATCAGTAAAATGTTTATTGTATTTTAGAATAAAATTAGAAGTATTTTCTATATACCGGTTGTATTGGAAATCTCCTCCTCCGCACATGGGGCACACCCATAGCAGCAGGATTGGGCTCCGGGGATCGGCATCTTCCTCTGTCCAGGGAGGCAAATGGCTGAGCATTGAGCTCTCGGGATCTAAATATATTAGAAATACATGCAATAAATGCAAATAAACTCCGCAAACTTTGAGCCAAGTAGCGTTTTGCAATTTTAACATTTGTGCACTTAGATTTAGTCAAGATATATGATAACTGGGATCTAGTCAACAAAAAAACAGATAGATAGATATACAATCTTTTAGAAAATATAGGGCCTGATGCACTAAAGTGCGATAAAATTTATCGCATGCTTTTTTGCGTTAAATTAGCCGCGATAATTAGCGCGCGATTCACCATAGTATTATCGCGTGCGATAAGTCGCCATATCGCATGCGTTATTTTTCGTGCGACCGCATGCGCTAGTTTTAACACATGCATTAAATAGCGCACAGAAAAGAATACTAACGCATGATTCACAAGCACTTAGGCGCGCTAAATATCACATTAGGCTATGCGAAAATTAACACCTACTTCAGGCAGGTGATAATTATAGAAAAGTACAGTAAATGAGCTTTTGCCAATAAAATATGGACTTTGCAGTGGGATTTATTCAAGTCTGTGTTTCCCCCACAGTGACGCAGCCGCCAGTTTGCAGCGAAATGGTAATTTTTAATACAGTCATTTTCCGCAAGTATTGGCTTGTATGGCTAACATGGCGTGCGTTTATTCGCACGACTATTTATATTCGGCTACAAGTGATGAAATGTTTCGCCAGGCATGGATTCGCAGTGAATTTTTGGACAAGCGGCGAATTTTTCCGCGGCTGATTTTTTCATGCGTTTCGCAAAATAATCCGCCAATGGCAAAACGCATGAAAAAATTCGCCACGCAAAAATTCACCGCACGTCCAAAAATTTACACAAGCATCAAAAAATAATAGTCACAGGCAACAATTTTTTTGCCCGGACAACATTTTTGCCGTTTCGTGGATCTTTCGAAAGATTTGCTAATTTTTCACCAAAGATAACCAGAACACATTTGCTCATCACTAGTGGCTACTATTTATAAGCATCTACCATTTATATGCTACTATTTATATGTGGCTACTATTTATATGCTACCATTTATATGCTACTATTTATACAGTGGAGGAAATAATTATTTGACCCCTCACTGATTTTGTAAGTTTGTCCAATGACAAAGAAATGAAAAGTCTCAGAACAGTATCATTTCAATGGTAGGTTTATTTTAACAGTGGCAGATAGCACATCAAAAGGAAAATCGAAAAAATAACTTTAAATAAAAGATAGCAACTGATTTGCATTTCATTGAGTGAAATAAGTTTTTGAACCCCTACCAACCATTAAGAGTTCTGGCTCCCACAGAGTGGTTAGACACTTCTACTCAATTAGTCAACCTCATTAAGGACACCTGTCTTAACTAGTCACCTGTATAAAAGACACCTGTCCACCGAATCAATCAATCAAGCAGACTCCAAACTTTCCAACATGGGAAAGACCAAAGAGCTGTCCAAGGATGTCAGAGACAAAATTGTAGACCTGCACAAGGCTGGAATGGGCTACAAAACCATTAGCAAGAAGCTGGGAGAGAAGGTGACAACTGTTGGTGCGATTGTTCGAAAATGGAAGGAGCACAAAATGACCATCAATCGACCTCGCTCTGGGGCTCCACGCAAGATCTCACCTCGTGGGGTGTCAATGATTCTGAGAAAGGTGAAAAAGCATCCTAGAACTACACGGGAGGAGTTAGTTAATGACCTCAAATTAGCAGGGACCACAGTCACCAAGAAAACCATTGGAAACACATTACACCGCAATGGATTAAAATCCTGCAGGGCTCGCAAGGTCCTCCTGCTCAAGAAGGCACATGTGCAGGCCCGTCTGAAGTTTGCCAATGAACACCTGAATGATTCTGTGAGTGACTGGGAGAAGGTGCTGTGGTCTGATGAGACCAAAATAGAGCTCTTTGGCATTAACTCAACTCGCTGTGTTTGGAGGAAGAAAAATGCTGCCTATGACCCCCAAAACACCGTCCCCACCGTCAAGCATGGGGGTGGAAACATTTTGCTTTGGGGGTGTTTTTCTGCTAAGGGCACAGGACAACTTATTCGCATTAACGGGAAAATGGACGGAGCCATGTATCGTGAAATCCTGAACGACAATCTCCTTCCCTCTGCCAGGAAACTGAAAATGGGTCGTGGATGGGTGTTCCAGCACGACAATGACCCAAAACATACAGCAAAGGCAACAAAGGAGTGGCTCAAGAAGAAGCACATTAAGGTCATGGAGTGGCCTAGTCAGTCTCCGGACCTTAATCCAATAGAAAACCTATGGAGGGAGCTCAAGCTCAGAGTTGCACAGAGACAGCCTCGAAACCTTAGGGATTTAGAGATGATCTGCAAAGAGGAGTGGACCAACATTCCTCCTAAAATGTGCGCAAACTTGGTCATCAATTACAAGAAACGTTTGACCTCTGTGCTTGCAAACAAGGGTTTTTCCACTAAGTATTAAGTCTTTTTTTGTTAGAGGGTTCAAAAACTTATTTCACTCAATGAAATGCAAATCAGTTGCTATCTTTTATTTAAAGTTATTTTTTCGATTTTCCTTTTGATGTGCTATCTGCCACTGTTAAAATAAACCTACCATTGAAATGATACTGTTCTGAGACTTTTCATTTCTTTGTCATTGGACAAACTTACAAAATCAGTGAGGGGTCAAATAATTATTTCCTCCACTGTATGTGGCTACTATTTATATGCTACTATTTATATGCTACTATTTATATGTGGCTAATATTTATATGCTACTATTTATATGTGGCTACTATTTATATGTGGCTACTATTTATATGTGGCTACTATTTATATGTGGCTACTATTTATATGCTACCATTTATATGCGGAGACAATTTATATACACTATTTCTAAGCTACTATTCATATGCGGCAACTATTCGCATGCGTTATTTATAGCATGTACCGGCAAATACCGCTTGAAAATAGTCATCGCGAGTTAAATATCGCATGCAATATTGCACGTAAAATAGCGCAAGTATGCTTATAGTGAATCATGCGAAAAGTCGCGAAAATTAAGACGCAATCAAATTTTTACCGCACGCTATAAATAGCACACGTTTTATCGCACTTTAGTGAATCGGCCCTTATATGTTAGTGCAAATGAAGATTCCTATAGAGAATCTGAAAAAAGTTTCCCTAACAATCAGGCCTCAGTTTTATGTGGTGCCCCACAGGAGTTAATACATTAATAACACAGTTGAAGGAAGAAACATGTCCATCAAGTTCATCATTAATATAAAGATATAACCTGCCTAACTGCTAGTTGATTCAGAGGAAGGTAAAAAAACTTGCCTCAGAGAAAACATTTCTTTATGACTCCAAGACGGCAATCGGACCAGTCCCTGGATCAACTTGTACTGAGAGCTATCTCCCCTGCCACTTTACACATCTACATGAACTCCAAAGCCATGCTAGTTACCCTGACCTTATAGAATGTAAGCTCTTGTGAGCAGGGCCCTCCCCCTAGTGTCTCCACTCCTCATCCAATGTAACCGCAAACCATTTTGTGAATTGTTTATATGTACATGTTAACTGTTATGTCTTTTGTACCCCTCTATTCTGTTAAGCGCTGTGTAAATTGATGGCGCTATATAAATAATAATAATAACCCCCTCCTATGCCCCTTTAATACAGCTCAAAACCTTGTTTGCCCTTGCAGCTGCTGCCTGGCATTGCTTGCTACAGCCAAGTTTATTATCTACAAGGACTCCAAGGTCCTTCTCTATTATGGATTTGCCTAGTGCAGTCCCATTAAGGGTATACGGGGCTTGCATATTTTTACATCCCAGGTGCATGACCTTACATTTATCCACATTAAATCTCATCTGCCACTTAGCTGCCCAGATTGCCAGTTGCCCAGATCCTGCTGCAAGGTGCCACACCCTGGTAGAACTAACTGGGCTGCAGTGTTTTGTGTCCCCTGCAAACGCTGATACATTGGTTATAATACCCTCCACTAATGATTATAATGCTGTATTATTTTGCACTTTTCTGTTGTTCTTTATTGTATATGTTCTTTTATAGTTGTTATATACAAGTTGTAATACAATAGAGAGTGCTGCATTCACGATCATTATAAAAAAAAGTACCAGTATTTTTAAAGAAGCTCACACCTTGTTGTTGTCAACAACATTTTATTGTCACTTTATTGAATCATATGTGTGTGTATACCTCAGCTGTGTCGAAATCTGGGTTTGACCAGTAATTCTACCTGTTCCCTCTGTTATTTTTACAAGACACTTTGTAACCAGACCATACAATTGTTTGTATGTTCTGTTTGCTGTATTTTCATAAGAAAGAATGAGAGTCTGAGATACACACTTGTAGGGAACTGGTAAATTATGCCTTTTCCCACTCTGTGGTCCCCTAGTTCTCTAGACAGCTGTAGGGAAGTGCTGATTTACACTTTCCCCAAACACACAACCCTGTGACTTTAAATCTGGAGCAACCAAAAACATGGCTGCTGACTGTACTGCAAAGGGGCAGTTCCCAGTCACAGCCTGGCCCAATCAGCAGGGGGGATTGGCTTCTGACCTTGTGACCCTGCTGAAAGAGCTTTGGAGCCAAAAAGATATGAAAGTGGGGCAGATCTTGTTCAGGAAGAGAGGAGAAGGAAAGCATGGACTCTGCACAGTATTACTGGGAGCTGCCTGAGGTTTTTCCATCTTTCCTGTGAGTGTTCCTGTAATCTGTACAAGTAGGGAGCTAGGGTTCCACCAGTAGAACAATCTATTCTATATAGGGAACCCCATAATCAGAGCATAGGGAGTTAGTTAACCCTTCCCATTCAGCCATTTAGTGAATGGGATTAGTGCAGCAGACCTGAGCTATTGTTAGGGTAGAAATCCCTGTAGGATAGTTAGGACTTCAGCCCTGTAGTGAGTTACCAGCGTGTACACTGGATCTGGATGTGGGATTACCCATCAGCCTCCGTGACACCTACAGTGAATCTCCATCAGGATCCCAAGAAGCCTTTCTCTACTCCAGCATCTCAAGCTCAGTGAGGATTAAAGCTGCCAGACTGCTTCCCTGCATCTGCTCTGCCCCACAGGATCTATTCCCCTTTTACTGCCACCAGGAGTTGGTGAGGTTTTACAGTTACACACCCCGGGGTGCTACAATCTGGTGTTGCAACACATAACTCTGTTACCCCTACCTTCATACAAGGAGTTAACCTGTGCACACTCGAGTTCTTAAAGTGACAAGGGACATATTCTTACACAAAGGGGAATAGTGTCAATTATTACATGTGTTATGTGAAACTGTTATTGTTTTCATTTCATTGCATCTTGCATATATATTACAATTTATTTCATATCTATCGTGTGGTTTATTTCCATTGCATTTGGTATATTAATCACTGCTGTTGCAGTTCCCAGGGAGTTGTTGCCCACTAATACATGGTTTAGCCCTGGGTGGAGGCACTTAAACTTTCCAAACCCTGCAAATCTCCCACTTAGCGGAGGCTTGGGATTTCTCCTGTTTGCGCCCCAGTGTGGCCCTGGATATCAGTGCCAAGAAAGGGTTACATTTTGGAGGCACTGCTGAGATACCGATTTGTGGAACTTTAGTCACCATGTCTGCCATTACCCCAGAAGGAGTTAAAATGTGGGCTCTGCAGGAAGGACTCACTTTGCCATGTGCATTTGTAATTGATCACATCCCCCTACAGTTGCCAAATGGTGTGCTTGAACAAGCACTGTCACCTTACCCTGGCCTAGCTGGCGCTGCTATAGTCACATCATCACCTTCACCCTTACAAGGATTGAAGCAAGTGCTGTGTGTAGCTCAGTCTGAGCTTAAAAGAGACAGTTTACCTGCAGTTATCTATCCAGATAGTATTTCACAAAGGGGATGGCCTGCTATATATCCTCCTGCTATTCCAGCTATACACCTACAATGCTCATCCAGTCCCATGGCTGTACAGCCAGACTCCTGCAGCATACTTATTGAAAATGACACTTCTTATATACCACCTCAATATCCTATTTTGGAGTGGGTACCCCCTCCAGTACTGCCTCAATTGTCCACAAGCCTGGACACCATAGCACCTGTATTTGCTGAAAGCATACAGAAAGTAACTGAAGCTAGTATACGGTTATGGCAAGAGACTGTCTGGAGTGTAAAGAAGTATTTTTCTGGTAATGAACCAGTACCCAAAGGTGAAGAAGTGTTTTCTGAATGGATAGAGTACATCCGCCCATTATTAGAGGAATGGGAAGGAACTGATAAAATGAAACAACGCAGACTAATGGAGCTAGTAAGACATCCTGCTTTGATTTTCTTACAAGCCCAAAAGACTAAACAGCCTGATTGTACTGTTCATGATTTATTACAAGCCTTGATAAATCGCTATGAGAAATATGAGGATCCTCAACAACGTCTTGCTAAGTTTCAAGCAATGCGACAGTCTAAAGGCGAGAAAGCATCTGCATTCATTTGCAGAGTGTCTAATGAACTAAATTACCTCATATTCAAAAAGATAATTCCTGCAGCTCAGGAAATTTCTCATCTTCACCGGCAAGTAAAGTGGGGCTCAGACCCCAAGCACCCTGTCAATCTTGCTGTGCAATCTTACCTGAGATATAACCCTAATGCGTCTACGGGGGATCTCTTAAGGACAGCTGAGGAAGAGGAAGCTAGAATAGACTTCTATTATGCATCTTCTACCCATGATTCTGAGTTAAAAGAGAAAGAAAAGCCTTCTACAGCTCAGTCTCAGACTGTTCCACAGCCTGCAAAGAGCAAGTCACCTGAAGCACCACAGTTTCCTAAAACCACGAAACCGTACTGCCGACGTTGCCAGACACAAGGGCATGACACCAATAAATGCTATCGTAAAGTACAAGCTACTCCTGTGCAAAGCCAAGTTGGAGAATGCAACTCGAGCAGACATAAGGAAAGGAAGCCTGACCACCCCACACCCATTGTAGGGGTAGGACGTAAGTGCATCTTCCATCTGACTGTGAATGGTGTCCCTTCTACCGCATTGTTTGACACTGGCTCACAGATAACCATAATTTGTCGACCTTTCTACCAGGAACATTTATCCCACCTACCCTTGATACCTGCTGATGACATAGAAGTAGTGGGTGTGGGTGCCGAGTCAGCTTATATGGATGGTAAAGTTGAAGTTGATCTCCGAATACCTGGGATAACTTCTGAAGCTGAACCCCCTCTCAAAGTGTTCGCTTATATTTGTCCTCCTATGGATCTCAGGACTTCTGCACCAATAATTGTGGGATCTAACGTAAAGGCAGTTGAAGATGCCTTCCTTAAGTTTCTGCACTTGCAAGGGACCACTGATGTTTCTTCTTTTCCTGTGTCAGCAGCAGTGAAGAAACTGTGTGAAGCTTTTGTACCCGAATTCTGTCAGGGTCCTGTGTACAGAGTGAATGGGCCTCCTTTAGAAATTCCAGCTGGTCAAGCACAACTGATACAAGTTTCCCGGTCTCTGCCGATTGAATGCGATACAGAAAGCTATTTTCTTCTGGAAACACCACCTGAACAAGTTGCAAAGCATGGTTGGGAATTAATTCCAGAAAGAAAGGACTGGAGACAGGGAATGCCCGAGTTTGATTGGGTTGTTCTGCAAAATCACAACCCTTGGCCTATTACAGTGAGTGAGTTTGATGAAGTTGGAGAGTGCTACTCTGTTCAAGAAGTTACTTCTGAATCTGAAGTGTGTTCTGCACATATTGAACCAAAAGATGCACCTCTGAATTTTGATTTTGGGGACTCTCCCATGCCAAAAGAAGCCAAAGAACTGCTTATTAAGGAGCTCACAATCAGGGAAGATGTGTTCTCCACTGAGGATATGGATGTTGGATGTGCCAAAAGTGCCTGTCACACCATTCGCTTAGCAGATTCTAAACCTTTCCGGGAGAGATCCAGAAAGTTACCACCCAGAGATATTGAAGATGTACGAAAGTGCTTGAAAAAGATGAAGGATCAGAATATAATCACAGATTCTAGAAGTCCCTATGCTTCCCCTATTGTGGTGGTTCGGAAGAAAGATGGATCCGTTCGTCTTTGTGTGGACTACCGCACATTAAACCGAAGGACCATACCCGACCAATACACACTACCTAGAATTGAAGATTCCTTGGAAGCTTTAAGTGGGAGTAAATGGTTTACTGTGATGGATCTCAGATCTGGATACTATCAAGTACCAATGTGTCCTGAGGATCAAGAGAAAACTGCCTTCATATGTCCTCTGGGATTTTATCAATTCACACGAATGCCTCAAGGTATCTGTGGGGCCCCTGCAACATTCCAGAGACTCATGGAAAAAGTTCTTGGAGATCTATGCCCCCGAGAATGTCTTGTCTACCTTGATGACATTATTGTGTTTGGAAGTACTCTAGAAGAACACCATGAAAGACTCATTCGTGTGATTGACAGACTTCAAGAAGAATGTCTAAAGTTGTCTATTGACAAATGCAAGTTTGGCCGTACCTCAGTGCACTACGTGGGACATATTGTGTCTGCTGAAGGCGTGGCCACTGACCCTGCCAAAATAGAAGCAGTGGTGAATTGGCCACAACCAAACAACCTCACAGAACTTAGGTCATTCCTAGGGTTCTGTGGCTATTACCGAAGGTTTGTGGAGGGATATTCCAAGTTGGCAAAACCTTTACATACCTTACTGACCATTCCCTCAACTGAAGAAAAGGTTACCAAAAATTCCAAGTTACCCTTTGGGGATAAGTGGACTGATGCCTGTACTCAAGCCTTTGCAGCTTTGAAGAAATGTCTCACAGAAGCCCCTGTGTTGGCCTATGCAGATCCAACAAAACCCTATATCCTCCTTGTGGATGCCAGCTATGATGGTTTGGGAGGAGTACTTCACCAAGAGTACCCTGGAGGATTGCGTCCTGTGGCATATATAAGCCGGAGTTTAGCTGCAAGTGAAAAAAACTACCCAGTACACAAGTTAGAGTTCCTGGCACTAAAGTGGGCCATTGTTGATAAACTTCATGGATACCTGTATGGAGTGCCGTTTGAAGTTAGAACTGATAACAACCCTCTAACATACGTTCACACTACCGCAAAACTAGATGCTACAGGCCAGAGATGGTTAGCAGCCTTATCTAACTATCAGTTCACACTTAAGTATAAACCAGGTCCGAAGAATGTAGGAGCTGATGCCCTATCTAGAAGGCCTGGTCTACCTGCTACTACTGATAATGAGGAATGGACAGAAATTTCAACATCAGGGGTAAATGCCTTTTGCCTAGCTTCGGCTGTCAATAGAAGGAAACTCAACTTCTCAGACTTAAGAGTAGTGGATTCACTGGGTGCAAGACCAGAATGTGTACCAGATGCCTTTTGTTGCCCTGCATTGCTAGGGATTGATCAGCTTCACCCTTTGAAGAAAAAGGATTTGATCAGAGCTCAAATAGCTGACCCTATCATAGGGCCCCTGAGAAAAGCTGTTCTACAAAAGGACCAGGAGTACCTTAAGAAGTCTCTGCCTTTCCGATTGCACTATCCTTTTAAGAGAATGGGAGAAGTTTCAGATAGAGAGTGGACTCCTGTATAGGGTGGTACTATACCATGATCACCCTGATCGACGCCAGTTTGTTCTTCCTAAAAGATATCAACAGTTTGTGCTCAGAAACTTACATGACAAAAATGGACATTTAGGTACTGAGAAAACATACGGTTTGATCCAAGATAGATTCTACTGGCCTAAGATGAGAGAAACTGTTACTGACTATTGCAGAAGATGTCTGAGATGTTTGCAAAGAAAAACATTGCCAATAAAAGCTGCACCTCTAGAGCACCTGAAAAGTTCAGGGCCCTTAGACCTAGTTTGCATGGACTTCCTCTGCATTGATCCTGATTCAAAAGGAGTTGGAAACATTCTAGTGGTGACTGATCATTATACACGCTATGCTCAAGCCTTTCCTACCAAGGATCAGAAAGCTGCCACTGTTGCTAAAGTTCTTTGGGAGAAGTTCTTCATTCACTATGGACTTCCTGTTCGTCTACACTCAGATCAAGGACGAGATTTTGAGAGTAAATTGATCAAAGAACTTCTGCAAATGCTCAACATCAGTAAAAGTAGAACTACACCATATCATCCTCAAGGAGATGCCCAACCAGAGAGATTCAACCGCACCTTGTTAAACATGCTCGGTACCCTAAATGTTAAAGAGAAAAGATTTTGGAGTCGCCATGTTAGCACCATGGTACATGCTTACAACTGCACTCGACATGAAACTACCGGATATTCTCCCTACTTTCTCATGTTCGGCAGAGAAGCACGACTACCAATAGATCTCTACTTTGGAGTATCAGTGGATGGTATGGGCAGCATTAGTCATTCTCAGTATGTTGCTAAGTTAAAAGATGATTTGTCTAAAGCCTATCGTCTTGCTGAGGGAAATGCCTCTAAAACGAATCAAGGCAACAAGAGAAGGTATGATGCCAGAGTACGTCACAATGAACTTGTTCCAGGAGACAGGGTATTACTGAGAAACCTAGGAAACAATGCTCAGCATAAACTATCTGATCGTTGGCGTACAGACTTTTATGTTGTAGTTGATAAACTACCTGGTATCCCTGTCTACCGTATTAAAGGCCCAAGGGGGTATCTAAAAGCCTGGCACCGAAATCATCTCTTACCCATACCTCAAGTATCTGACTCAGAGACTGAGGATCAAACAGGCTCTACTGTTAGTGATGGTTCCTCTTGTGCTGGAAATTCACCAAATAACTTTGATGTTTCAGTCAATTCACCTGCATCACTTAATGCAGATAATGATGATGAACAGCCAACCATTGCACCTACTAATTCACATGATGACCCACCTTCTTCTACAAGACTGAGCCCAAACACCCCAGCATTTGTTCCTGCTACACAGCCTGGACTGAATCAAACCCAGAATTCAGTTAACCCAGCCTCAGGACTGCCTGCTAGGGATGTGCGGAGGGGAAGAAGGATAAGGAGGCCTCCTAGTGCCCTTACCTATGATTCTCTAGGGGTACCTAACTACACTTCCCAACCTTTTGTTGGATATGCCTCACCTTATCAGTGTGGTTTAAATGTGCCTTGTGTTGCTGATGTTCAGAATTTGTTAAGGGAAATGTACCAAATGATGAGTAGGTTATCTTCTATGATGTCTGTTAACTACTACTAATTTCATTTCCCTTACAGCAACCATTGTATCTTGATAGCTCTCAGGAGAGACTATCCGAAGCGGATGTTTATGTCTAAATAAGTGGCATCTTGCCTGTTTATGTTATTTGTACCCTTGCTGGGACAGAAGGGATTTTCCAGGGGGAGAATGTAGGGAAGTGCTGATTTACACTTTCCCCAAACACACAACCCTGTGACTTTAAATCTGGAGCAACCAAAAACATGGCTGCTGACTGTACTGCAAAGGGACAGTTCCCAGTCACAGCCTGGCCCAATCAGCAGGGGGGATTGGCTTCTGACCTTGTGACCCTGCTGAAAGAGCTTTGGAGCCAAAAAGATATGAAAGTGAGGCAGATCTTGTTCAGGAAGAGAGGAGAAGGAAAGCATGGACTCTGCACAGTATTACTGGGAGCTGCCTGAGGTTTTTCCATCTTTCCTGTGAGTGTTCCTGTAATCTGTACAAGTAGGGAGCTAGGGTTCCACCAGTAGAACAATCTATTCTATATAGGGAACCCCATAATCAGAGCATAGGGAGTTAGTTAACCCTTCCCATTCAGCCATTTAGTGAATGGGATTAGTGCAGCAGACCTGAGCTATTGTTAGGGTAGAAATCCCTGTAGGATAGTTAGGACTTCAGCCCTGTAGTGAGTTACCAGCGTGTACACTGGATCTGGATGTGGGATTACCCATCAGCCTCCGTGACACCTACAGTGAATCTCCATCAGGATCCCAAGAAGCCTTTCTCTACTCCAGCATCTCAAGCTCAGTGAGGATTAAAGCTACCAGACTGCTTCCCTGCATCTGCTCTGCCCCACAGGATCTATTCCCCTTTCACTGCCACCAGGAGTTGGTGAGGTTTTACAGTTACACACCCCGGGGTGCTACAATCTGGTGTTGCAACACATAACTCTGTTACCCCTACCTTCATACAAGGAGTTAACCTGTGCACACTCGAGTTCTTAAAGTGACAAGGGACATATTCTTACACAAAGGGGAATAGTGTCAATTATTACATGTGTTATGTGAAACTGTTATTGTTTTCATTTCATTGCATCTTGCATATATATTACAATTTATTTCATATCTATCGTGTGGTTTATTTCCATTGCATTTGGTATATTAATCACTGCTGTCGCAGTTCCCAGGGAGTTGTTGCCCACTAATACATGGTTTAGCCCTGGGTGGAGGCACTTAAACTTTCCAAACCCTGCAAATCTCCCACTTAGCGGAGGCTTGGGATTTCTCCTGTTTGCGCCCCAGTGTGGCCCTGGATATCAGTGCCAAGAAAGGGTTACACAGCTATAAGGGTCCTTAATGTAATGGGAAGTAAGTCCCTTGTTCCTGGGTCATAGCATGAACCCTTGTGCATTTCCACAGTTTGGCCATGAGGTGGCACTGTGGATATAAAAGGCTGAGCAGCCATGAGGCAAAAGGCCATTTTGTGGAGCTCTCTCCACAAGAAGAGAGCTCTACTGTGAAAATCTGGGAATAGGTAGGTTTAGAAAGAATAGGCAGTTCCTGTTATAGATCACACTAGGTGTGATAGACAGGCAGGGCTATTTAGTGAGCTCCAACCAGGATTGTAGAGGCATTATAAGCCGGGGTATAATACTGCCCAGAGTAGGGGTAACAGTGTACAGACCTAGGGTTAGATAGTGATCCCCCAGGTTCCACTGGAAGCATATACCTGAAAGCTGGGAGTTAACCCATTGTGCCCTGCAGATAAAGGATTATTGTGACTATTCCTTGTAAGTACTGCCTGTTCTGTGAGATGCTACTACCTACCTATGCCATGCTGCAATTACTCCTAAGTGGCTGCGTAAATAAACAGTTCATGGTTTCAAGGTTAAGAACCACTGGCGCACATTTATTGAGAAATACAACACATATCCACCTGGCCTCCATACAAAGTGAGGGCTCACCCCTGAAGGATATAGTCTCATCCTGGGTAAAATACGGTGTAGCTTGTGGTAATTAAAGGGCTAATTTACTATAAGCTTACACAATGTTTATCATTTAAAAGAAAAACGAACTCACTTCATTATCCTTTGTCCTCCATGGAACTGATCTTGAGGTTATATTTAGCTGCTGATCCGATGGGGCCCAAGGTAAGAACTCACCAAGGGAGTATTTAATCAACTTCTCACGAGAAGCCATGAAGTTGCTATAGATTAGGTACTTAGTGATATACTCTCTGTTATCATCAAAGAAGAAGGTCTGACCAAGTTCAGATCTGTACTGGACCTTTTTCAAATATAGGTGCAACTGTAATAAAATGTAGAGGTTGTATCTGTGTAAATAACAGTTGCAAAATGACAATATCTTAGTTTAACAAAGGCTTTCAAAATATGCTAGAATTCTTGTGTAATTCCAATTCTGTCACAAGATATAGGATTCGAAATATCTAAAAAATGAAAAAAAAATTTCCATAATTTAAACACATACCAGATACAAAAATTATTTTATGCATGAAAATACAACTGATTTGGATGTATGTTTCCTGAACATGCCAATACCAAATATATATAGTTTTATGGAGATTTCTCACGTGTATAGGTCAAAAACTCCCAGCAGTACACTACCAAATTCCCAAAGCACTGCTCCAGAAAGCTGCATACTTTAGATTTCAAGGACAAAAATTCCACTAACAGAAGGTTTATCCCAGAACATTATACATTTTTAGAAAGAACAGATTCTGGGGAATCCAGAATAGGTAGAACTGTCTGTCTACTCCAAACTACTAAGTCGCAATGCTTTCCTAAAGTTACTGGTTTTTATCACAATTTGTGAATTTTTTTTAAAAATCACTTCAAAGCTTCCAGTCTATAGTATCTTATCTCCTACAGGTCATAAAGTAACCAGATAAAACACCCTTAATATGAATGCCAGTCCACTGAACAGTTTGATGCCCAATATGTATAGGTTTACCTAAGTATGTGGCATGTAGGGGCCCCAATGGGAACATACCCCCATATGATCTATCATTCCTGTCATTCCAGCTTCTGCAATATCAACACATTTACACCATTTTATGTAGGATAAAGCTACAAAAAGTAAGCTCATCCCAGAAAGCCATATATTTTTGGAAAGTACACATTCCCCTAAATCTAAAATGGGTACCCATGTCTTTCTACTCCAAAGTAGCAAACTTTTCCTAAATTTGGAAATTTCATAACATTTCCAAAAATCCCCTCAAAGCTTCCAGTTTGCAGCATCCTATCTGCCATGTTTCATTAGGTACCAAGATCACACAGCCTGAATTTGAATGCCAGGGGTCCACTGAACAGTTGATGCCCAAAATGTATAGGTTTACCTAAGTATGTGGCATGTAGGGGCCCCAATGTTCCCCCATATTCCCCCATATGATCTATCATTTCTGGCATTTCACCTTATACAAAATAAACACATTTACATCATTATATGTGGGATAAAGCTAGAAAAAAATGCACTCACCCCAGAAAGTCATATATTTTTGGAAAGTACACACTCCCCCAAATCTGAAACTGGTACCCATGTGTTTCTACTGCAAAGTACCAAGCCACAAAGCTTTCCTAAATTTTGCAGATTTTTATGACATTTCCAAAAGTGGAACACCAGAGGTCTACTGAACAGTTTGATGCCCTATATGCATAGATATACCAAACTATGTGGTGTACAGGGGCACCCAAATTAAAATAGTGCACATGAATTTTCACAAATGACACTCCAGCTTGTGCAATTATTGCACCCCCTATGTGTATTATGTGCCATAAGACCCCCTAACAGAGACCCTAGAAAACCATACATTTTCCAAAAGTACATATTCTGACAAAACAAAAATGGGTAAATACATCTTTCTACTGCAAACTACCAAACTACAAAGCTATGCTAAACTGAATTTTTTTATGACATTCTGAAAATCGTCACAAAGCTTGCATTTTACCTCATTATGTACCCCCACAATTTGTAACATATCAACATAAAACACGCTAAATATGAACACCAGGAGTCTACTGAGCAGTTTGATGCCCTATATGCATAGATTTACCAAACTACGTGGGGTACAGATGAAGCCAAATTGAAATACAGCAGACAAAATATCCATGTGCAAAGACAAGTAACAAAGAACAATGTGAAATGCAATAAAATTGCTAAAATCCTAAAAAAATCACTAAAATCAATGTTTTTTTTCCCTATTGATATCTGCAGTCAGAATCACAGTTTGAGTATTTTGGCTTGGGCAAATTAGTTTTACAGACAAAGTCAAGCGCACAACAACTATGCATAACTGAAAATGCAATAAAATGACTAAAAATGCACGAAAATCACAGAAAATGTAATAAAACTGGCAAAATACTCAAAAGGTTGTGAGTACGCTATCCACAATTGATTTTTTCCCAGTCTCCTGCTGGCCCTAATCTGACGCTGGGGGTGTTGACATCACACTGGGGGCTTTGGCTCCAAAACTGACCTAGACTATTACAGTTTTTTTACTTTCTCCTGGTATGCAAGTGCAGAAGTACTAATGAGCTCAAACTCATACCCCTTAGTACTCATTTACAGAGCAATTGCACCCCTGGGGTTGCTGGTCTCTGCACTGAATGCTGGATCAAAAATTTGCCACGTGGTGGTGAGAGCAGCATCATGCTGACTAAGACAATCAGTGGTCAGTCCACAGGGCAAGCCAGCGGAGAGTTACCCAATGCAACGCACAGCCTTGCAAGGAAAAAATATGGCTGATTGCAAAATGAGTCCTGCATTGTAAATGGGGCCCACTGACCTTACTGTACCACCCAGAGGTTTAGAAGGTTTAGAGTAAAAATCTTACCAATATAGGGATCCATAGAGTTAACTAGTCGCTATGGCTGTAAGCCCTACCACTTCCTTAGTCTGTGCAGTTACTTGGCAAAGACCCATGTATCAGTTCAGAGGTATCTTATTGGTTTATAGGTTGACTCCACCCTTTGAACTCCAATATAGTGTTTGGCAAAGGGATGGGTCTTCCTCTTTGGCTGCATCTGCTGACCCAGGTGGTAGTTCCACTGAGCCTAGGATCAACATGGCCCCAGGAAAGCCTTTCACCCTAAAGTCTGCATCTACTCTAGAGAAGTCAGGGACAGGGACCCCATGAATGAGGACCAGTTAGCAAGTTGTGTTGAGCACTTTCTAGTGAGATAGAGAGGGAAGGAAGCAAGAGCAGTTCTACCAAGGAAAGTAGATGGAAGTACCTTCCATACAGGCACTGTTGCCTCAGCATAGGGCCACGGTTTAGACATAGGAGGCAGGCAGTATTTGAACCCTGATCCATAGTTGCTGCAGAACCCCGAGGGCTAGAGGTGTTAAACCTGAGGAGTGTGGTATTCAATCTGACTGTTCCAAAGGGTGGATAAACTGAACCGGTGGCACTTATCCTGCCCAAGCTCAAGAGGAGTTGGGAGGAGCAGGTGTGCACCCTCTCTGTGCTATCCTCAGAGAAATGCTATGCTAAACTGATGTATATGAGTATATTGCACTAGCTAAGGGTGTGTTAGGTGCTGGTAAAACCATGGTAAAAGATAGAGTTAGGGCTGCTTGGTATTCAGGTATTCTCATCAATTACCTGGTGATTATAAATATCCATTTCTCTCTTCTCTTCAGATTTCTTATTGAGCTTCATGTTCATATCATGTAGAGCCCTAGACATCATATCAACTGCCAGATGCACTCGGGGAGAGTTGTGCTTTCCTCTGAAAAAGTAAAGGTCAGTTATACGTTCCTGCCCAGTGCAGTTACGGAGATCAATGTGTTGGTAAATATATTCATACAAAACATTCTTATTCTGATCTTCTGACAAACAGTAAAAATTAGTCATCCATATATCTTCAAGAAGCTTGTCTTCTGGATGGTTTGACGGATGGGAATTCTCTAAAAAGCTCCTCATTTCAGGAGTATCCAGTTCATAATGGTACCCGGGCACAAGGACCAGACTGCAATTAAATGTTTCTGGCTGATAATAAAGAATGGCTTCTATCGACCCCCAGCTGGGTGAAAGGATTAATGTCTTGTCATGAAATATTCCTTCATGGGGGTCATTCTCTAAACTTGCAATGAGCAATAAAGTAACTGTTCCACAAAGTATAATAACACTGGTAGAACTTTCCTGAATCACCTGATCATCCTTCTTCTGAAAGGGAGTCAAATCATTCATATTTATTCTTAATGTGAACTCAATGCAGACGCCTTCCCTGGAGAGATATTTGGCCAAGATCTGATGCTCTCTCTCCCCACTGATATCATCAGATGTGATTATTCCAACCCAGGTCCAGCCAAAATGGCTCAGTAATTTACTCATAACAGAATAATTAGACTCATCACTGCGTACTGTCCGGAACAGATACGGGAAGGTGATTCTGTCACTGAGCTCTGGGTCTGTAGCTCCATAACTGATCTGTAGGGGTTGGGTTAAACATAAACAATAACAACTTCACAAATAACCATAAAGATGCTAAGTTCTTTATTTGTGATTTAATAGCTTACTCATGAACAACCTTAAAACTGTAACTGGCCAAATAACTGGCCAAACTACAATAAATATCTGAAAACCATAATAAAAAAGTTTAACAGTGATTATAAAACAACCAATTAATTCACTGAAGTCACTCAAGTATTTCTAAAAAATCCTACCAATGCAATAATAGCATTAAGTTCATCCTTCTTAATAAATGAACTCTGACCCCAATAAATGAACTAATGAAGGGCGAAATGTTTCGCCAGGCATGGATTCACGGCGAATTTCCTTGTTCGCCATTGGTGGATTATTTCGAGAAGCGAAAAAAAAATTTGATGCGGGAAGATTCACCGCGTGTCCAAAAATTGTCACCCGCATCAAAAGAATAGTTGCTCGTCAAAAAAAGATTACTCATGGCGACAAAAGAATATGCTGTGTGTCACTGTGTCACATTGTGTTACACTGTGTCACATTGTGTCACTGTATGTATTGCCTACCCTATGCTGCCTGTGTGTGCTATACTCTGCCTGCCCTATGCTGCCTGTGTGTGCCATACTCTGCCTGCCCTATGCTGCCTGTGTGTGCCATACTCTGCCTGCCCTATGCTGCCTGTGTGTGCCATACTCTGCCTGCCCTATGCTACCTGTGTGCACCATACTCTGCTTGCCCTATGCTACCTGTTTGTGCCATACTCTGCCTGCTCTATGCTACCTGTGTGTGCCATACTCTGCCTGCCCTATGCTGCCTGTGTGTGCCATACTCTGCCTGCCCTATGCTGCCTGTGTGTGTCATACCCTGCCTGCCCTATGCTGCGGGGTGTGCCATATTCTGCCTGCCCTATGCAGCCTGTGTGTGCCATACTCTGTCTGCCCTATGCTGCCTGTGTGTGCCATACTCTGCCTGCCCTATGCTGCGGGGTGTGCCATATTCTGCCTGCCCTATGCAGCCTGTGTGTGCCATACTCTGTCTGCCCTATGCTGCCTGTGTGTGCCATACTCTGCCTGCCCTATGTTGCCTGTGTGTGCCATACTCTGTCTTCCCTATGCTGCCTGTGTGTGCCATACTCTGCCTGCCCTGTGCTGCCTGTGTGTGCCATACTCTGCCTGCCCTGTCGCTGGTGACAAAAGAATATGCTGTGTGTCACTGTGTAACATTGTGTCACATTGTGTCACTGTATGTATTGCCTACCCTATGCTGCCTGTGTGTGCCATACTCTGCCTACCCTATGCTGCCTGTGTGTGCCATACTCTGCCTACCCTATGCTGCCTGTGTGTGCTATACTCTGCCTGCCCTATGCTGCCTGTGTATGCCATACTCTGCCTGCCTATGCTACCTGTGTGTGCCATACTCTGCCTACCCTATGCTGCCTGTGTGTGCCATACTCTGCCTGCCCTATGCTGCATGTGTATGCCATACTCTGCCTGCCTATGCTACCTGTGTGTGCCATACTCTGCCTGCCCTATGCTACCTGTGTGTGCCATACTCTGCCTGCCCTATGCTACCTGTGTGTGCCATACTCTGCTTGCCCTATGCTGCATGTGTGTGCCATACCCTGCCTGCCCTATGCTACCTGTGTGTGCCATACTCTGCCTGCCCCATGCTGTGGGGTGTGCCATATTCTGCCTGCCCTATGCAGCCTGTGTGTGCCATACTCTGCCTGCCCTATGCTGCCTGTGTGTGCCATACTCTGCCTGCCCTATGTTGCCTGTGTGTGCCATACCCTGTCTGCCCTATGCTGCCTATGTGTGCCATACTCTGTCTGCCCTATGCTGTCTGTGTGTGCCATACTCTGGCTGCCCTATGCTGTCTGTGTGTGCCATACTCTGCCTGCCCTATGCTGTCTGTGTGTGCCATACTCTGCCTGCCCTATGTTGCCTGTGTGTGCCATACTCTGTCTGCCCTATGCTGCCGGTGTGTGCCATACTCTGCCTGCCCTGTGCTGCCTGTGTGTGCCATACTCTAACTGCCCTGTGCTGCCTGTGTGTGCCATACTCTGCCTGCCCTGTCGCTGGTGACAAAAGAATATGCTGTGTGTCACTGTGTAACATTGTGTCACACTGTGTCACATTGTGTCACTGTATGTATTGCCTACCCTATGCTGCCTGTGTGTGCCATACTCTGCCTACCCTATGCTGCCTGTGTGTGCCATACTCTGCCTACCCTATGCTGCCTGTGTATGCCATACTCTGCCTGCCTATGCTACCTGTGTGTGCCATACTCTGCCTGCACTGTGCTGCCTGTGTGTGCCATACTCTGCCTGCCCTGTGCTGCCTGTGTCACTGAGGGGTTCTGTGACCATTTAAAGGCACAAGGCTGCAGGCTGAGTTATACAGGGAACTCTGAGTATCACTCATGTATTATAAGGGATCATGTACCCCCTACTGTAAATGACATTCCTCCACTGAGAATCCCAGTAAATCTGGCTCGCTGTTCTCTGTTCCTGCAATTGGAGTTGGGAGCAATAAGTACAGTTTCCCAGCACTGAACAAGTCTGTCCCTTTATCCCCATGTCTGATTCCTGTGCCATATAATGATGGAAAAATGACATAATTATTATAGCCTGCTTAAGGAATAAGGTCGAGCTGGTTGAGCCAGCTCAGAGAGGAATAATTAATCTTTAGCTTGTTGCAGAGACCCTATTGCACAAGCTTTTAGGAGTTAACTGGATGCAGATTTTCTGTTTGCTGGACTTTCAATGGCAATGCATTTATAATATCACATTCTTCAAAAAGCAAGACTTCCTAAATTTTTTTTGAGAAAGCTAAATAGCTGCGGAATTCTGCTGAAATGATAAGTCTCTTAATGGTTCAGAGTTTTCAAATGGTGGAGAAACCAGTGCTGTCAAATTTGTTTGCAATTTGGGCTCATTAAGGAGAAATGTCCTAATACCCAACAGTGCAGGCATTGTGGTGAAGGGGGCTGTGATGTGGGCCATTGCCTGGAACCAAGGCGCTGTGATATTTGTGCCTTGGAAGGACATGTCCCCACAGAGGGGATGCCGCTATTGTAGTGATGTGGTGGTTGAAAGGCTGAATATCCATTCACCTCCTGCTTTGGTGGTAGAGGAGAATGTGCCAGTCCCTGCGGTGCCTCACAAAATTGATACACTGGCTGATACCTCAGTTGTTGCTGGAACAGAGGAAATGCAACAGTTAACTGCAAGTGAGGGTGTGGAACCAGGTTCTCCAGGGATTGCTATTGATGTGGCTTTGGTTGACCGGAGGAATCATCTTGTTTGCCATGGGATATGAGCACGGATTTATACATCGAGACTGTTACTCCTAAATAAAACTGGTTACACCCATCACCAAAAAAAGCAAAGTTGACAGAGGGTATTGCTCATGGTTTGATGTTCTTTTGCAGGAGGGTGAGGAAAGTGTTAATCCATCAGCTGAGATTCAGTCATTGCTTACAACTTCTGAGTTTTTATGGAGTTCTGTGATTTCTGACACTGGCCAAAAAGTCACAGGCATGTGGCTATTTGGATAAGGTTGCAGTGGTTTGAGTGGATAGGGTTGCAGTGGTTTGAGTGGATAAGGTTGCAGTGGATTGAGTGGATAAGGTTGCAGTGGATTGAGTGGATAAGGTTGCAGTGGTTTGAGTGGATAAAGTTGCAGTGTTTTGAGTGGATAAGGTTGCAGCAGATTGAGTGGATATGGTTGCAGTGGTTTGAGTAGATAGGGTTGCAGTGGATTGAGTGGATAAGGTTGCAGTGGATTGAGTGGATAGGTTTGCAGTGAATTGAGTGGATAATGTTGCAGTGTTTTGAGTGGATAAGGTTGCAGTGGATTGAGTGGCTAAGGTTGCAGTGGATTGAGTGGATAAGGTTGCAGTGGTTTGAATGTATAGGGTTGCAGTGGTTTGAGTGGATAAGGCTGCAGTGGTTTGAGTGTATTGGGTTGCAGTGGTTTGAGTGGATAAGGTTGCAGTGGATTGAGTGGATAAGGTTGCAGTGGTTTGAGTGGATATGGTTGCAGTGGATTGAGTGGATAGGGTTGCAGTGGATTGAGTGGATAAGGTTGCAGTGGTTTGAGTGGATAAGGTTGCAGTGGATTGAGTGGATAAGGTTGCAGTGGTTTGAGTGGATAGGGTTGCAGTGGATTGAGTGGATAGGGTTGCAGTGGATTGAGTGGATAAGGTTGCAGTGTTTTGAGTGGATAGGGTTGCAGTGGATTGAGTGGATAAGGTTGCAGTGGTTTGAGTGGATAGGGTTGCAGTGATCTGAGTGGATAAGGTTGCAGTGGATTGAGTGGATAAGGTTGCAGTGGATTGAGTGGATAAGGCTGCAGTGGATTGAGTGGATAAGGCTGCAGTGGATTGAGTGGGTAAGGTTGCAGTGGTTTGAGTGGATAGGGTTGCAGTGGATTGAGTGGATAAGGCTGCAGTGGATTAAGTGGATAAGGCTGCAGTGGATTGAGTGGATAAGGTTGCAGTGGTTTGAGTGGATAAGGTTGCAGTGGATTGAGTGGATAAGGTTGCAGTGGATTGAGTGGATAAGGTTGCAGTGGATTGAGTGGATAAGGTTGCAGTGGTTTGAGTGGATAGGGTTGCAGTGGACTGAGTGTAAAGGGACACTAAACCCAATCGTATAGCTATCTGTAGCACGGTGGATTTTCTATTGATTTTATAATGATTTACAATATATACACCTGCTTTTGATATATGAATCAAATCTTAAGTTTGAGTCAAGTAAAACCAGCAGATTTTGGGACAGCAATTGTCCAATGTTCAAGGTACAATGTCTTTGTTCTATGTATATTGCTGGGCAAACAGTAAACACAGGTATTGTTACCCAGCAAATATCCTTGGAATAAACAAACAGACAGACAATACACTCTATGTACAACTTATATGAGCAACAAATAGGCCTTATACAAAGCTAATAAACTGTAAAGTTAGATCTTTTGTTCATGACAACAGTTTGAACATAATATCGTACGTCAGGACTTGGTGTTGGGGGGTTTGCTAAGAACTTTGGTATAAAAGGGGGCCCCCACCCTGTGTCAGTAGCTTCCCCTGGGGCTCCTGAACGAGTGCCGGAACATTTGGATCATTGATTGGTTATCGGGAACCTGAAGGTCTTGCACCAAAGGCTGTGGGGCCCCCGATTGTGCTGAATTGATACAGAACTGGCTGTGCTTGTAACTATAATCATACAAAGATAAGTAAATCTATTTTATTTTGTTATTACTTGTGTGAGTGTGTAAGTTATTGCTCACTAACAGTCTATCAGAAGGTTTATCATTGATCCTGCATATGTATTAATATTTGTTATCAATGAATACAAATTATAAATATTAATAAAGGTTTACCCCCTTAATTACACTGTCCCACTGCGTCCCCTAGTTCTCTATAGAAGTTGATGAAAAACATCATGGCAACCAATTCGCCAATGAGAATTCTACTGACCGAAAACTTAATTATAGATGCAAGAGAAGTGACCAATGAGAATGCTGATTCCCAGCACTGTGTCAGGCCCCTTGCTGGTACCTTACATATAGAGATAATGATGGCATTTTCCCGTCATTATATGGCACAGGAATCAGACATGGGGATAAAGGGACAGACTTGTTCAGTGCTGGGAAACTGTGCTTATTGCTCCCACTACTTTTTTCAATTCCCAGTTTTAACCAATTAGCTATTACTTTTGCAATAAACTTATAACTACTATTCGATAAAGTAATGTGGTGTTAGTTTCTAATTTGTCTTTTATCACCTTTTTAAATAATAAACATATTAACCTCCCTTTCATTGACTTGAGCAAAACTCCAGTATTAGATATACCTACAAATATCCAAAAAATCATCCTTATTCATTTCCCACATTACTTTATACAATTCATATGGCAGCAAATCCCCTCCTATCATATTATTACTTCTAAATCTGTTTCTCACCTGGGAATATCCATACACAGTCAGTATCTGGGCTATGGGTACAGTTGTCTGTGATGCTGCATCCCCAATAAACCCAGCAATGTTTCTCTTTCCCACACAGGAGTAATTGGGAACCGGCTCCCTGGTACCAGATAATATCTGTAATACGCTCCTCACTGCCTTCCGGGGGTCCCCACAGGAATCAGACATATGGTACCCCAGGGTCAGGTTGGGTAACCGGGCTGGATCCTTGTTAGTTTGCTCAACCGCAAAGCGAAAATTCATTAAATGTTTTAAATTTTCTTGAATTAGACTAGAATAATAAATGATGCAGTTCATGACATACTGTACTCATTAAATGGACACTAAACCCAACAGTAAAGCTGTCCCACAGCGCCCCCTAGTTCTCTATAGAAGTTGATGAAAAACATAATTACACATGGAAACCAATTCACCAATGAGAATTCTACTGACTGAAAACTTAATTATAGATGCAAGAGAAGTGACCAATGAGAATGCTGATTCCCAGCACTGTGTCAGGCCCCTTGCTGGTACCTTACATATAGAGATAATGATTGAATATTGTACATTTGATGTGGCTCACCTCATACAAGTAAGGGTATTATTAACTGGTATAGGGGCCTTTAAGGAAGATATGATCACTCTATATATAGATATATAAGGGGGGTAGTCATGAAATAGAGAAAGTACAGAGAAGAGTGACTAAGTTAAAAAAATGCCTGCACTAAGAACAAAATATATATTGCCCAGAAATAAAGGCCTCAATATCTGCATTGAAAGCTGAGCTAATGAGTTGTCAATTTGCCAGTTTCTCTCCAACCAAAACAGCCATCAGCACAATACTATTATTCATAATAATAAGACTACAATTAGCATAAGTGTTGAAATGTAAACTCCCATCTACCAACAAACTAGAACTTTCTGTTTCACTACTGCAAACAAAGACCCTAACTGTGCAAAGATAATTAAAAAAAATATTCCTGGGAGACCCAATACTGTGCACATAACATAACATTTTAGGTAAAGAAAAATTCAAACTAACGACAACATAGAATTCTGACCTGAATACATGAACCATAAGGCTATTATATTAATTTTGCACAAAGCGGGATGCCAATAATTATTATTAATTCAATCAGTGCACCCTTTCAATAGTGCAGCCGAGTATGGTATAATCCACAACATGGTTTGAAACATAACCTGGGGTTGTTAGGGCACTTAGGGCAATAGTACCGTGTATCTCGTCTTATACCCCTTTTGTGGCTCACATTGCAGGATTTCTGGGCAAACACTTCCCAATCAATCGGGCCACATTGTCACTAGGGGGCATGTATGTATGTATATGTATATCTTTATTTATAAATCGCTACTTATGTATGCAGCGCTGTACAGTAGAATTCATTAATACAAACAGGGTGTTAATAAGATAATAGATAAATACAAAGTATAATAATAAATACCGATAAATACAGCAGCAATAAGTTAAGATTTGAGGACACAAGAGGAAGGGGGTCCCTGCCCCGTAGAGCTTACAATCTATATGGGAGGGTAACTAACAGACACAAATAGGCAAATATAAGTGCTGTAGGTCACAGTGGGTGACACTACAATATAAGTGCCAGTTCCCAGATCAGGTGCTGGGCGATTGCTCAAAAAGGTAATCTTTAACCTTAGTTTTAAAAAGACTGGGGGAGGATTCTCTCCGGAGGAAATCAGGGAGGGCATTCCAAATGTAGGGGGCAGCCAGGCAGAAAGGTTTAAGGCGGGAAACCGCAGTAGTAGTGGGGGGCGCAACCAAACGATTGCTCTGCGAGGAACGAAGGAGTCGGCCAGGAACGTACGGAGACACAAGGGAAGAGATGTAGTGAGGAGCAGAGGAATGGAGGGCTTTGAAGTTAGGAGAAGAACTTTGTAAGAAATTCTTTGATAGGAAGCCACGATAAGGACTTCAGCAGGGAAGGGCCTGAACTCTCCTGGATGAGAGGAGGAGAATTCTGGCAGCAGTGTTTAATATAGACTGTAGGGGGGAAAGATGGGAGTTAGGGAGGCCGGTTAATAGCAGGTTACAGTAGTCAAGTCGTGACAGGATGAGGGCATGCATGAGCAGCTTAGCTGTTGCAGTAGAAAGAAAGGGCCAGATTTTGGCAATATTGCATAAGAAAAAGTGACAGGTTTTGAGAGTGGTGTTAATGTGGTTAGAAAAGGAGAGACTGGAGTCAAAGATCACCCCCAAACAACGTGCCGAATCGACGGGGTTGATGAGGGTGCCATCAATAGAGATAGAAAAGGGGGGGGTAGGACCAGGCTTAGGCGGAAAGATCATTAGTTCAGTTTTTGTTAGGTTGAGTTTGAGGTGGCGTTGGTTCATCCAGTTAGAGATAGCCAGGAGGCAGTTAGAGATTTGAGTCTCAGTTTCAGCTGTTAATGAAGGGGTCGACAGATAAATTTGGATATCATCAGCATATAGATGGTATTTGAAGCCAAATGAATGGATAAGATCTCCCAAGGACAGCGTGTAGAGGGAGAACAACAACGGCCCAAGTACAGAGCCTTGAGGTACCCCCACATTAAGAGGAACTGGACATGAGGTTTTATTAGCATAGGAGACAGTGAATGAACAGTTAGAGAGATAAGAGGAGATCCAGGATGCGGCCTGACTGCGGAGACCAATCAAATGCAGAATTTGCATCAGGAGGGAGTGGTCAACCGCATCAAACGCAGCCGATAGATCTAGGAGGATTAGTATGGAAAAGTGACCTTTGGCTTTGGCAACCTGAAGATCGTTTGTAACTCTGCACAACGCTGTCTCAGTAGAGTGCGCAGGCCGAAAACCAGATTGCAGTGGGTCTAATAAATTATAGTCATTGAGAAAGTTAGTGATACGGGAGAAGACAATACACTCTAAGATTTTGGAGGCAAGCGGTAGAAGTGAGACAGGGTGGTAGTTAGAGAGACAGGACTGGTCCAGCGTGGCCTTTTTTAGGATGGGCTTGACACAGGCCTGTTTGAAGGAAGAGGGGAAACTTCCAGAGGTCAGACAAGAGTTAAAGATGTGAGTAAGAGCCGGAGTAAGTTCAGGAATGCAGTTTTTGAGCAGAGAGGAAGGCATAGGGTCAAGAGTAGAGATGTAGCAAACCTCGCAAAAAAAGTTCGCGAACTTCCGCCAAAAAGTGCGAACGTTCGCGAACTTTGCGAACCCCATAGACTTCAATGGGAAGGCGAACTTTAAAACGTAGAAAAGCCATTTCTGGCCAGAAAACTGATTTTAAAGTTGTTTAAAGGGTGCCACGACCTGGACAGTGACATGCTGGAGGGGGATCAAGGGCAAAAATGTCTCTGAAAAATACGTTTTTGACACAGCGTTGAGTTTTGTGCTGTAAAGGGCACAAATCACACTACATTCCTAAACTTGTATAATAAACTGCTTTAAAACGTCCGGTGTCTACATGCCAATCAAGTCGTGTAAAGGTTAGGGCCGGTTCACGCGCAAAGGCAAAACGCCGCGTTTACTGCAATTAAAAAAACGCAAAAAGCTTTAATGATACCGTCAAGTGAACGAATAATAGTTTTTACTAGTTGCTTGTCACCTCCAGGATGTTCGTCCTGTCGGTGGGAATATTTCTGTAGTGGTGTGTTTAGCAGTCACCGTGCTTGTGCGCACGTGCACGGTCAGGCAGAGGCAATTCAATGTCAGTGAAGTGAACCAAAAAACACTGATTCTGCAGTGCGGGCCCAGTTTTGGACTACTTTATTGATCACCTGCGGTGACCATAAAAGATACAATTTTGCTGCTGTTGCAGAACCCTGAAAAATCAGGCATGTGTACATTCCTGAAAAATTATGTTTTTTTTGTCGCAGCCACTAACGCACAGAGACCAGAAAAACTCAGGATTTACCTGTTCAAAAAGGAGGACGCTAAAGGACAGCTGTGTGTGGAGTCATGCGGCGTGCAGAGAAGGTCAGCTGCATGGGGAGTCAGAACAAGTCTTCCGGCGTGCAGTAACCCTCTGAGATCCATGCCTCAAACCAGTAGGATTTGCACCCTAGTTTGTACGGTGGTGGAAGAGGACGCTAAAGGACAGCTGTGAGTGGTGTCAAGCGACTTGCAGAGAAGGACAGCTGCATGGGCAGTCAGAACAAGTCTTCCAGCGTGCAGTAACCCTCTGAGATCCATGCCTCAAACCAGTAGGATTTGCACCCTAGTTTGTACGGTGGAGGAGGAGGACGCTAAAGGACAGCTGTGAGTGGTGTCAAGCGACTTGCAGAGAAGGACAGCTGCATGGGCAGTCAGAACAAGTCTTCCGGCGTGCAGTAACCCTCCGAGATCCATGCCTCATTCATTTTAATAAAGGTCAGGTAATCCACACTTTTGTGACCTAGGCGAGTTCTCTTCTCAGTTACAATCCCTCCTGCTGCACTGAAGGTCCTTTCTGAGAGGACACTTGAGGCGGGGCAAGACAAGAGGTTTATGGCAAATTGTGACAGCTCTGGCCACAGATCAAGCCTGCGCACCCAGTAGTCCAGGGGTTCATCGCTCCTCAGAGTGTCGATATCTGCAGTTAATGCCAGGTAGTCCGCTACCTGCCGGTCGAGGCGTTCTCTGAGGGTGGATCCAGAAGGGTTCTGGCGCTGCCTTGGACTGAAAAAACTTTGCATGTCTGATGTTACAGAGTGGCCAAAGTGCATTGTCCTTGCAGGTGTGCTCATGGGAGGATTACCGGCAGCCCTGCCCCTGGAATGTGGAGTGACATCACCCTTAAAAGCATTGTACAACATGTTTTGCAGGCTGGTTTGGAAATGCAGCATCCTTTCGGACTTGTGGTACGTTGGTAACATTTCTGCCACTTTATGCTTGTAACGAGGGTCTAGTAGCGTTGCCACCCAGTACAGGTCCTTCTCCTTAAGCCTCTTGATACGGGGGTCCTTCAACAGGTATGACAGCATGAAAGACCCCATTCTCACAAGGTTGGATGCAGAGGTATCCATCTCCCCTTCCTCGTTATCAAGGACTACGTCCTCATCCACCACCGTCTCCTCCCCCCCAGCCACGTACAAGACCAGGGCTCCCCAAAAGGTGACCACAAGCCCCCCGGGAAGCCTGCTCCTGTTGGTCTTCCGCCTCCACAAAGCCACCTTCCTCCTCTGACTCCACTTCTGACAGCTCTCCCTGCGTTGCAGCAGGTGCCTGGGAACGTTCTGGTGATTCTGCCCAGAAATCATGCTCTTCCTGCTCCTGGTCACGCTGGTCTACGGCCTCATCTGTCACTCGTCGCACAGCACGCTCCAGGAAGAACACAAAGGGTACTAGGTCGCTGATGGTGCCTTCAGTGCGACTAACCATATTTGTGACCTCGTCAAAAGGGCGCATGAGCCTGCAGGCATCACGCATAAGCACCCAGTAATGGGGGAAAAAAATACCCAGCTCTGCCGATCCAGTCCTACCACCCAGTTCAAATAGATATTCATTAATGGCTCTTTGTTGTTGCAGCAGACGTTCAAACATGAGGAGCGTTGAATTCCAGCGAGTCTGGCTGTCACAAATTAAACGCCTGACTGGCAAGTTGTGCCGCCGCTGAATGTCAGCAAGGCGTGCCATGGTTGTGTAGGAACGTCTGAAATGGCCAGACACCTTCCTGGACTGCCTGAGAATGTCCTGCAATCCTGGGTACTTTGAGACAAACCGTTGGACTATTAAATTTAGAACATGTGCCATGCAGGGCACATGTGTTAAATTGCCCAGTCTAAGTGCTGCCAACAGATTGCTTCCGTTGTCACACACCACTTTTCCAATTTTCAGTTGGTGTGGGGTCAGCCACCGATCGGCCTGTGAGTGCAGAGATGACAGGAGTGCAGATCCAGTATGGTTTTTGCTTTCCAGGCACGTCATGCCCAAGACAGCATGACAACGGCGTACCTGGCATGTCGAATAGCCTATGGGAAGCTGGGGGTGCACAGGTGTGGAGAAGGACACAGCAGCAGAGGAGGAAGAAGCTGAGGAAGAAGCCAAGTTAGAAGACGAGTTAGAAGATGACTTAGAAGACGAGTTAGAGAGCAAAGGAGGAGTAGAGGTGGTGGCAGACCTGCATGCAACCCGTGGCGGTGACACCAACTCCACTGTTGTTGAACCACGCATTCCCTGCTTCCCAGCCATAACCAGATTCACCCAGTGGGCAGTGTAGGTGACATACCTGCCCTGACCATGCTTGGAGGACCATGTGTCAGTAGTCATATGGACCTTTGCCCCAACACTAAATGACAGAGATTCGGTGACTTGGCTCTGCACATGCTGGTACAGGTGTGGTATTCCCTTCTGGGGAAAAAAATTGCGGCTGGGTAACTTCCACTGCGGTGTCCCAATTGCTACAAATTTGTGGAAGGCCTCAGAGTCCACCAGCTGGTATGGTAAAAGCTGGCGGGCTAAGAGCGCAGACAAGCCAGCTGTCAGACGCCGGGCAAGGGGGTGAGTCAGAGGCATTGGCTTTTACGCTCAAACATGGCCCTCAAAGAAACTTGGCTGGGGGCAGATGAGCAAGAACTTGTGGTCAAGGTGGAAGGCGGAGTGGAGGGTGGTTGAGACGGGTCAAGGACAGCAGAGGTAGAGCAGTAAGATGCTGGACCAGAAGGAGGGTGGCTTTGAGTTTGGCTGCTGCCTTTGAGGTGTTGCTCCCATAGTGCTTTGTGTTTGGCGTTCATGTGCCTTCGCATAGCAGTTGTACCTATGTGGGTGTTGGGCTTCCCAAGACTCAGTTTCTGACTGCACTCATTGCAAATTACAGCGCTTTTGTCAGAGGCACAAACATTAAAAAAATGCCACACTGCTGAGCCTTTTGATGCGGGCTTTCTAGCGGTAACAGTAGAAGCTGGCGGGTGCGTTGGCTGGCTGACCACAGGTGCCGATTCATGTTGTTGCCCTACTGTTCCCCGCGAGCTGTCCCTGCTTCTTCTAAGTCTTATTCTCCTCCTGCCTCTCTGACTCTCCGTCTCTCCATCTGAACTATCCTCCTCTTGCTCTCTTCTTGTGGGCACCCACAAAACATCAATCTCCTCATCATCATTCTCCTCAGATGCATCAATTTCTTCTGACAGCTCACAGAAGGCAGCAGCAGCGGGGGCCTCATCACACCTTATGTCCATCTCTGTTGTGTTGCCTGCCTGAGTTATATCTGGTGTAACGTCCTCATCTCCTTCATCTTCTTCTGGCAATAATGGTTGCGCATCACTCATTTCAACAAACTCATGAGTAAATAACTCCTCTGACTCCAGTGAAGAAGGGGCGGCGGTGGTGGAGGAAGTGGTAGGTGGGGTGTCCATAGCAGAGGAGGATGAGGATGTTGTGGCAAAGTTAGAAACGGTAGAGGATGGGGTGTGCTGTGTAAGCCAGTCAACTACCTCTTCAGCATTTTGGGAGTTCAGGGTAAGTGCCTTCGGAACACTGGGCAATTTCCTAGGGCCACAGGATATCATAGCAGCACGGCCCCTAGTGCCTCTGCGTGGCGGCCTGCCTTTGCCTGGCATTTTTTTTATTTTTACAAAACAACAACAACTTGGGTGATGTTTCTGGACACGGAATTATTATTGTTATTTAGACAAATTGTGAAAAAGATCACACAGCTAGGTGGCACTTGGTTGCAGACACCGGGCAACAAGGCCTGCAAGGGCAACGTATACAGTAGTGGATACGGAATATATTATTGCTGGTGGAAAACCGTCACTCAGGTGATGTTTCTGGACACGGAATTATTATTGTTATTTAGACAAATTGTGAAAAAGATCACACAGCTAGGTGGCACTTGGTTGCAGACACCGGGCAACAAGGCCTGCAAGGGCAATGTATACAGTAGTGGATACGGAATATATTATTGCTGGTGGAAAACCGTCACTCAAGTGATGTTTCTGGACACGGAATTATTATTGTTATTTAGACAAATTGTGAAAAAGATCACACAGCTAGGTGGCACTTGGTTGCAGACACCGGGCAACAAGGCCTGCAAGGGCAACGTTATTTAGACAAATTGTTATTTAGACAAAAAATACAGAGCAGTAGAAAGTAGATTACTAGCCAGAAAACCTACTTAAACTCTCCCTCAAATCAATACATACAGCTCCTATCCCCACACAAATACAGAGCAGTAGAAAGTAGATTACTATCCAGAAATCCTACTTAAACTCTCCCTCAAATGAATGCACAGCTCCTATCCCCACACAAATACAGAGCAGTAGAAAGTAGATTACTATCCAGAAATCCTACTTAAACTCTCCCTCAAATGAATACACAGCTCCTATCCCCACACAAATACAGAGCAGTAGAAAGTAGATTACTAGCCAGAAAACCTACTTAAACTCTCCCTCAAATCAATACATACAGCTCCTCTCCCCACACATATACAGAGCAGTAGAAAGTAGATTACTAGCCAGAAATCCTACTTAAACTCTCCCTCAAATGAATGCACAGCTCCTATCCCCACACAAATACAGAGCAGTAGAAAGTAGATTACTAGCCAGAAATCCTACTTAAACTCTCCCTCAAATGAATGCACAGCTCCTATCCCCACACAAATACAGAGCAGTAGTAGATTACTAGCCAGAAAACCTACTTAAACTCTCCCTCAAATCAATACACAGCTCTCTCCCTACACTATCTCTTCAAGCACACACAGGCAGAATGTAAAATGGCTGCTGGGCTTCGGTTTATATATGGAAGGGAGTGGTCCAAGGGGGGGGTGGCCCAGGAGGGAGAGCTGCCTGATTGGCTGACATGTATCTGCTGGTCTGGGGTGAGAGGTCAAAATTTGGCGCCAGCTAAGGCAAACCCAAATGGCGAACATCGACAAAAGTTCGCGAATTTGCGGACTTGCGAACACCCGATGTTCGCGCGAATTAGTTCGCCGGCGAACAGTTCGCTACATCCCTAGTCAAGAGAGCAAGTGGTGAGGGGAACAGACAAAAGAAGGTGGGAGACCTCAGAGACAGTTACGGGACCAAAAGAGTTAAGACATACAGCAGGGGGCTGAGGAAGGAGGAGCTGGTTTGTATTAGTAGAGGGAGGAATCTGATTGCGGATGGACTCCACTTTGTTCATGAAGAACTCAGCAAAATCCTGGGGAGAGTGCATAAGGTGAGGTAATGGAGTCTGCGAGGGATGCAGAAGGGTATTGAAAATAGAAAACAGGCGTCGCGGGTTGGATTTATTGTTGTTTATGAGGGTGTTATAGTATTCCTGTTTAGCCTTCGACAGGGCAGAATTGAGGCAGGCCAATAGGAATCTATAATGGATAAAGTCTGCTTGCGTACGGGATTTCCTCCACATACGTTCCGCAGACCTCGTACAGGAGCGTAAGAATTTGGTGTGCACATTCAGCCACGGACGTGGGTTTTGAACCCGAGTACACTTAGGCTGATGGGGTGCAAATAGGTCAATGGTGGAGGCAAGTATACTGTTGTACTTGCTAACCAGGGTATCAGGGTCCGACATCTCATCAAAGGAGGAGAGACTGGACCTGAAAGAGGAAGCTAAGGCCGGGAGATCTACGTCGCGTGTATTTCTAATTAATACAGTGGGGGGAGGAGCAGGTTGGGAAGGAGAGTGAGAGACATAAAATGTAACCAGGTGATGGTCAGAGAAGGGGAAGGGGACACTGTTAAAATCAGACAGGGACAGATTTTTAGTAAAGACTAAATCCAGAAAGTGGCCATCCTTATGCTGGAGTTCAAAGGAGGAGGTTAGGTGGAGAAAACGTGAGGGCCAGGGTTGCGAGGGATCATCAATGTGGGAGTTGAAATCCCCAAGGATGATTGCAGGGCCGTCAGTAGAGAGGAAAAAGGAGAGCCAGGTTTCAAAATCAGAGAGGAAGGTAGCTGGGGAGGAGGCTGACGGGGGCCTGTAAATGACAGCCACCCGTACAGAGAGAGGATGGAAGATTTGAAGTGCATGCACCTCAAATGAGTTAAAAGAAAAAGCTGGGGGAATAGGAATAGGTGCAAACTGACAACGGGAGGAGAGGAGAATTCCAACTCCCCCACCACGTCCAGTGGTCCGGGGGGTGTGTGAGAAAGACAGAGCGCCATGAGAGAGCGCAGCTTCAGTGGCGGTGTCATCCTGTAAGAGCCAGGTTTCTGTTAGTGCGAGGAGATGGAATGATTTAGAGCAGAACAGATCGTGGATTAGTGTAGCTTTGTTAGTCAAGGAACGGACATCAGGCACTGTCTCCTCTATGCCACTAAACAACAGGGCAGGGATTATCTGCAGCTGGTATTTATAGTAGGATAATTTGGGGCCTGGTACTGCTGCCTTATATACAACGTATGAATTTCGAAGGGCCATTTGAATCAAGTATATACCAACTTTTTTGTACCAGGCCTTAGTTTTTCAAGTGGCGCTGTAATAATGTTGGAGTTGATCAGTTCTGTCAGTGCCACCCATGTACCTGCTATATTCCCTGCTACAGAGAGGTTTAGTTTTAGGGGGCTACCAACTCTCTGTACCCCAGTTACTGACTCATCGTGGATTGTCGTCAGCATGAAAACATTTTTTGTGTCATAATAATTTACCGCAAGAAGCTCATCATTTCTTAGGGCATAAACTTCTCCACGATTCAGTTTTTTGTAGACCAGATCCCTGGGCAGTCCTTTTCGGGTATGATTTATGGTGCCACAGGCTGGAGTATCAAAAGAATATAGGGCTAAACAGGGGGATACTAGAGTAAAAGTTATCCACATATAAGTGGTAACCTTGGCCCAAAAGTGGAGAGATGAGCTCCCATACAATTTTGCCACTGACAGTCAAGTCAAGGGGACAACCAAGGGGGGTCTAATTGGGAGTCCTTGCCTTCATAAATCATGAAATAGCTGGTGTACCCCGAAATGCTTTCACACAGTTTATAGAATTTGATCCCATAGCGGGCACGCTTGGGATGTACTGCCTAAATTTGATGCACCCTTTGGAAAAGGAGAAGTGACTCATCTATACAAATGTTTTAGGAAGGGGTATACACTTTCAACCCCCCCTCCCCACCAAACTCCCTTGAACTCCCTAAACCATGACTAGCTCAAAAGAATGTTAGCCCTATGCACTAGTCAGGAAAGCTAACAATCTGGCAGACAACAGAGCCTAATCACTAGTAAAATAAGAGCAATAAGAGAGTAAGAGAGAAAACAAAACTAAAAATTCAGTAAATGCAACCAAGAACAATCAACAAGAATCAGGAACAATTCAGAACAGGCAAGAAAAAGCAAAAGCCAGTAAATGAACAGCAATACACAACTAGAATAGCAATCACTGAATATGCAGTAAAACAGAAAAAAAGTGATTATGACCTTATTGCTAGCAAAATAAAAGTAACGTAAACAATCAAATGTAATAAAAAGCAGAATGGAAAATTCAGTAAATATAGCCAAGAACAATGAAGATGAAGAACAATTAGAAACAATCTAGAACAAGCAAGAAAAATCAAAAGCTAGTAGATGAACAGCAACACACAAAGAAAAATGCAATAAAATCACTGAATATGCAAAAAAGTGATTATAACCTAATTACTATTGAAATAGAAGTAACGCAAGAAAAGTTCTGTAAACTATGCATAACTGAAAATGCAATAAAATGGCTAAAAATGCACCAAAATCACAGAAAATGTAATAAAAACACCAAAATAATACACAAAAGGTATTGCGCAGTGTGGTTAGTGAATACGCTATCCGCAATGGCAATGAAACATTTTTTTTTACAAAATTACATAACTGTGTAAGTGTGTGTGTGGTAGTTTGCAGTAGAAAGATGTATTTACCCATTTTTGTTTTGTCAGAATGTGTACTTTCAGAAAATGTATGGTTTTCTAGGGTCTCCATACTGTTAGGGGGTCTTATGGCACATAATACACATACTGGGTGCAAAAACTGCAGGAGCCGGAGCATCATATATGAAAATTCATATGCATTATTTTTATTTGGGTGCCCCTGTACACCCCATAGTTTGGTAAATCTATGCATATAGAGCATCAAACTTTTTAGTAAACCCCTGGTGTTCATATTTAGAATGTTTTATGTTGATACATTACAAAATGTGGGGTACATAATGGGGTAAAATGCAAGCTTTGTGACAATTTTCAGAAATGTATAACCGTTCTGTTTAGCATAGCTTTGTAGTTTGATAGTTTGCAGTAGAAAGTTGTATTTACCCATTTTTGTTTTGTCAGAATGTGTACTTTCAGAAAATATATGCTTTTCTAGGGTCTCCATACATGTTAGGGGGTCTTATGGCACATAATGCACATGCCGATAGCTTATGTTGCAGCGTATTCACTTAGTATGTATGAACTTCCTTTTGGGGTCTCTAAATGCCAGATACAGTGTTGATCCTATGCACAATGGGCATCAAACTGTTCAGCGGACCCTTGGCTTTCATATTTAGTGTGTGTTTTCTTAGTACCTAATGTGGGTGGTAAGGTGCTTGAAAGTAGAAGGTTTGATACGATTTTCAGGTATTTCATAAAAAATGGCAATTTTGGGAAAGCATTGTGACTCTGTATTTTGGAGTAGAAAGACATGGATACCCATTTTGAATTCACCCGAATGTGTACTTTCCAAAAATATATAGTTTTGGGGGGTCAATGAATTTTTTGTGTTTTTACCCCACAGAAAATGCAGTAAACATGTTGAATTTTTAGTGGCTAAAGAGATCTCCGGGGCAGTTTGTATGTAATAACTTCCTTTTGGGGTCTCTACTTGCCAGATACATCGGTGATCCTATGCACAATGGACATCAAACTGTTCAGTGGACCCTTGGCTTTCATATTTAGGGTGTGTTTTCTTGGTACCTAATGTTATGTGGGAGATAAGGTGCTTGAAAGTGTAAGGTTTGCTGTGATTTTCAGGTATTTCATCAAAACCTCCAATTTAGGGAAAGCATTGCGAGTAGAGTTTGGAGTAGAAAGACATTGGTGCCCATTTTGAATTCGCCTGAATGTGCACTTTCCAAAAATATATGGGTTTGGGGGAGTCAATGTATTTTTTTGCATGTTTACCCCACAGAAAATGCAGTAAACCTGTTGAATTTTTGGGAGATAGAGATCTCTGGGGCAATTTGTATGCACTAACTTCATTTTAGGGTCTCTAAATGACTTTAGTAATCCTATGCACAATGGGCATCAAACTGTTTAGCGGACCCTTGGCTTTCATATTTAGGGTGTGTTTTCTTGGTACCTAATGCTATGTGGGAGATAAGGTGCTTTAAAGTGGAAGCTTTTAGGTGATTTTTTTGAATTCTCATAATTTTTTTCATGGAAACTGCTAAATTCAGGAAAGCATTGCTGTTTGGTACTTAGGAGTTTGAAGACATGGTTACCTATTTTGGATTCAGCAGAATGTGTACTTTTCAAAAATATATGGTTTCCTGGGGTAAACCTAATGTTCCAGGATTTTTGGCTTTGGAGTCTAAATAATGCCGTATTCTACTACAATGCTTTGAAAATTTGGTAATATACTGCTGGGAGTTTTTGATCTATAGAAGTTAGAAATCTCAATAAAACTATACCTATCAGGTATTGGCACATTCGGGAGACATAAGGCTTTCCAAATCAGTTGTATTTTTGTCCATAAAATAAAATATGTTTCTGGTATAAATCCCTATATCATGAAAAATATAATTTTTTTCTTTTTTTTTTGTATTTCGAGCTCTAAATCTTGTTCCAGAAGTGGAAATACACAAAACCTTTGACAGATTTGGAAAGCTCAGATTCTCCTGCAAAAATCAATAGACAGTTTGTCTACCTAAACTTAACCTTTCCCCAAGTAAAAGCCCCTAAATTTACAAAATGTCTGGCACTGAGGGGAACCGAAATGTGAATTTGTGCTCGCACTTAAAGGGTTAAACATGAAATAAACCCAATAGGATTGTTCTCCCCCAAAAAGGGGTACTTATATCTTAGTTGGGATCAAGTACAGGAACTGTTTTATTATTACAGAGAAAAGGAAATCATTTAACCATTAACCTTTTTGGTGCCACAGGACGTAGAATCTACGTCCTGGGTACCAAAGTACCTAAGTGCCACAGGATGTAGATTCTACGTCCTGCTGCACTTCCGGATTTGGGAGCGGAGAAGTGGCTTTTCAAGCCACTCCTTCACTCCCCGCTCGTTCCCCAGCCTCCAGACAATAGTCAGAGGTGGGGAACGAGTGGCCCCTGGGGCGCGATCGCCCAGGGGCCCCAAGGGAAATACCTGGAGTCCACGAGGTTTTCCCTTCCAGTGCCTCTGCCTTCTGCAGCTTCCCCCTCTGGCCCCTCTGCTTCCTGTCACGCCTACGCACAGATCGTTGTGTGCAGCTGCCTCTGCTGTGTCTACCCAGATTCAAACACACACAAAAACACACAATCACACACTTATTACACTAATACACACTTATACTTACACTTACATACAAAAACATACATTTTTAGGGGTTTCATACTTTCAGAGCACTTACAACACTCACATTTACTTGCACACATGCACACACACATGCACACAAAACACATTTTACCTAGTATACACACACACTTATGTAATTTTGTAATTTTTTTTTTATTGCATCGTTTTTATTCTTGCCTGAAAAAAATGTTTTATTGCCATTGCGGATAGCGTATTCGCTAACCACACTGCACAATACATTTTGTGTATTATTTTGGTGTTTCTACAACATTTTCTGTGATTTTGGTGCATTTTTAGGTATTTTATTGCATGTTTAGATATTTTACTGCATTTTCAGTTATGCATAGTTGTTGTTCGCTTGACTTTGTCTGTAACACTTATTTGCCCAAGCCAAAATACTCAAACTGTTATTCTGACCACAGATATTATTAGGCAAAAAAAAAATGATTTTAGTGATTTTTTTTTATTTTTATCAATTTTATTACATTTCACATTTCACAGTTCTTTATTACTTGTCTTTGCACATGGATATTATGTCTGCTGTATTTCAATTTGGCATCCTGTGTACCCCACATAGTTTGGTAAATCTATGCATATTGGGCATCAAACTGTTCAGTAGACCCCTGGCGTTCATACTTCATACATAGAGTGTTTTATGTTGGTACGTTACTAAATGTGGGGGTACATAATGGGGCAACATGCAAGCTTTGTGCCGATTTTCAGAAATGTCACATAAACCGTTCTGTTTAGCATAGCTTTGTAGTTTGGTAGTTTGCAGTAGAAAGTTGTATTTACCCATTTTTGTTTTGTCAGAATGTGTACTTTCAGAAAATTTATGGTTTTCTAGGATCTTCGTACTGTTAGGGGGTCTTATGCCACATAATACACATACCGGGTGCAAAAATTGCATGAGCCGGAGTGTCTTATGTGAAAATTCATATGCACTATTTTTATTTGGGTGCCCTTGTACGGCATGCAGTTTGGACAATATATGCATATAGGGCATCAAACTGTTCAGTAGGCCCCTGGCATTCATATTTAGAAAGTTTTATGTTGATACGTTACAAATTGTGGGGGTACATAATGAGGTAAAATGCAAGCTTTGTGACGATTTTCAGAAATGTCATAAAAACCGTTCTGTTTAGCATAGTATAAATCCCTATATCATGAAAAAATTTTTTTTTTGTATTTCAAGCTCTAAATCTTGTTCCAGAAGTGGAAATACACCAAAAGTCAGGCAGATTTGGAAAGCTCAGATTCTCCTGAAAAAAACAATATATAGTTTGCCTACCTAAACTTAACCCTGCCCCCAGTAAAAGCCCCTAAATTGAGAGCACAGAATGTTTACAAAACATCTGGCACTGAGGGGAACCAAAATGTCAAATTCTGCTGGCACTTAAAGGGTTAAATAAATCCAATAGGGCTGTTCTGCCCCAATAAGGGGTAATTATATCTTAGTTAGGATCAAGTACAGGTACTGTTTTATTATTACAGAGAAAAGGGAATCATTTAACCATTAAATAAACCCAATAGGGCTGTTCTGCCCCCAATAAGGGGTAATTATATCTTAGTTGGGATCAAGTACAGGTACTGTTTTATTATTACAGAGAAAAGGGAATCATTTAACCATGAAATAAACCCAATAGGTCTGTTCTGCCCCCAATAAGGGGTAATTATATCTTAGTTGGGATCAAGTACAGGTACTGTTTTATTATTACAGAGAAAAGGGAATCATTTAACCATTAAATAAACCCAATAGGGCTGTTGTGCCCCCAATAAGGGGTAAGTATATCTTAGTTGGGTTCAAGTACAGGTACTGTTTTATTATTACAGAGAAAAGGGAATCATTTAACCATTAAATAAACCCAATAGGGCTGTTCTGCCCCCAATAAGGGGTAATTATATCTTAGTTGGGATCAAGTACAGGTACTGTTTTATTATTACAGAGAAAAGGGAATCATTTAACCATTAAATAAACCCAATAGGGCTGTTCTGCCCCCAATAAGGGTAATTATATCTTAGTTGGGATCAAGTACAGGTACTGTTTTATTATTACAGAGAAAAGGGAATCATTTAACCATTAAATAAACCCAATAGGGCTGTTCTGCCCCCAATAAGGGGTAATTATATCTTAGTTGGGATCAAGTACAGGTACTGTTTTATTATTACAGAGAAAAGGGAATCATTTAACCATGAAATAAACCCAATAGGGCTGTTCTGCCCCAATAAGGGGTAATTATATCTTAGTTGGGATCAAGTACAGGTACTGTTTTATTATTACAGAGAGTCTATGGGAGATGGCCTTTCTGTAATTTGGAACTTTCTGGATAACAGGTTTCCAGATAACAGGTCCCATACCTGTATTCTTTTATTTTTCTGTGATTTTATAAAATCAAGTTTTGTATGTTTGAATATTTTAATAAGTAAGCAAACATTTGCTTTTTTAATTTTTTTTTTTTTTTTTAAACTCCAAAACCTCACAAATTTTAATTTTGATAAATATACCTATAAGTATGTAGATGGATGCCTGGGAAAGGTAAGTGAAATGGTGTGGTGATTTTTTACAGGGAGACCTGGAGGCATTTCTGTGAATTTCATGGGATAATAATAGCCCCACAATGTTCCAGGAATGCAATGTACCTGCCAACCACATAGATAAGAGAGGATCCATTCATTTTACTGTCTATAAATTAGCTTTGTATTTACTGTGAAACTAACAGTGTGCAGCTAATTATGTTCCAGCATAACCCTGCTCTTCCCTGTGCTTGTCTGTAAGAGATGAGACTTACTCGACACACAGAAATCTTGTGGAATTGTCCCACGGAAATGTAATGTTAAACACATTTAAATGTGCAGCCATCACCCCTCCGATCATGATGTCTCCTTCCTGGATATATTCATATTCCTCAGCTGCTTTAATGATCTGTAGGCGACAGGCAGGGTTGGGGGTCCATGATGTGCAGAATCCCACACACAGGGTTATAATGTAGATCAGCAATTTTATATAATTTGAATCAGAAGCACCTTCGAGCACTGCTCCCCCACAGAGCAAGATGTACCCCAGTACCAGGCAGAGAGCATTTCCCCTACAAAGGTCAGTAGCACAGGATATAGGATGGGGGTGCATGTCAAGAACAGAGTAAGGGGCCCGGCTCATACAATCCTCATTTTATAGAGAGCAGAGAGAGGATTTGCACAGTAGAATGAATATAGAAACAGCCACCGGGGGAGCTCTGCTCTATTCTGGAAAATGTACTATTATTCTAACCTCTGTGCTCTTAAGATAAACTTTTATAATAATTCTAGATGAACCAACTGGTTATTTTTCACCATCAAATTCTATGTTTCTGTAAAGACACATAGGCTCTTTGGTAGCAGGAACAATCAGAAAGTCAAATACAGAAAAGTTTTCCATTAGTTTGTCAGGATTGTTACTGCACATTTGCTATTCTTTACAGTGTATTCCTAATATAACTTTTTGGGTGATTGGCATTTGGCATTTATTTATAGGTTTAAAAAATGTGTAAAATGCTATAAAATGGAAGAATCATGATAGAATCTAGGACTTCCTAAAACTGAAACTAAATGAAAAGTGTGGCTTTATCTATAGCAGAGACTGGTTCAAGTGAAAGTGACATGGATAGGTTGGGATTAACTGGTTAATTTAGAGAAATATATATTACATTTATCTATGTGTGTATGATGTAGGTGGGTGCAGTAGTCACAAGACACATGACTTTCGTGATATAGGAGAGAGATAAATGCAGGTTACAGTTTATATGGAGGTGACACTTTTTTGGGGGTAAATTTCCTGCCCCGCATAAGTGGACCACATGTTTCATAAATAAACCTTTTTAAACAATCAAAATTACTTTGATATTTTCTTAATAGTTGGTGGAGAATGCAGGTTTTCAAACATACCTACCTTACCTGTCCAAATGGTGTTGGGCTGAGGAACTGGAGGACCATCAAAAGCATGTGTAGACCTATCTTGGCTAGAAAAGACCTTGTTCAGCTAGAGAAGATAGAACATGGATTACACTGGCTCTAACACACAGGATGGGCCTTCGTTAAGTGAAAGGGTGAAACCTCTCAGTGTTGTGTAAAAATAAAATAGATGACGCCAGAGGTTCTTTCTAAAATGAATAAACTCGCACATGGAATGTTCATTTATTTATTAATAAAGAAAACTCGCTCAAATAATTAAACTCAATTACCTCAAATTGTTTCAAGTTAACAGGCTCTAAAAAACCAAAAAATGAAAAATTTAAGAATATGGCTTGACTTTGCCTATGACAATTCCCATTGACTTCTATAGAAACTGGCAAGCTTTTCCATGGTGAATTTTTACATTCCAGTTTTTGGTTTTTTTGCACTTAAATACCAGACATTTAAGTTTTCGAACCATAACTTGAATTTGAGTTCTTTTAGCTCTTTGATACAATTTTACATTTCAAATGCCTAAAGATACTTAGAATTAGAAAACAGTTTAAATACATAAGTTTGCTGCTGCCTAGGCATGGCCCTGGAGCGTGGGTACAATTGATGCTGAACTACAAATCCCAGACTAATGTAACATGAAGGGTGAGGCATGCTGGGAGCTGTAGTCCAGCAACCTCAGGGTTGTATTCTTGAAGCAATATTGCACATGTAGGGAACTGGTAAATTACATTTGGCGCCCAACGTGGGGCCTGTACCAGGTGTTGTGTTGTGAGAAAGACACTGGCAGGTAACTTCTGTGGTTTTTGGTTCCTGCATGCTGAGTCTCTTAACAGTAATTGTGTGTGAAATATATTTGGCATATCAGAAGCACTGAAGCAGTGATAGACCCATATAAAGTGGCTAATTGGGCTATAGAAGTGGGTAGTAACCCCAAGCAAAGTTTTGCACTAGACTTTGTGCCCCTGGACTAGTGCAAGCCCCATATTTCCCAAGGGATTGAACGGGTAGTGATTTACAAGTGTCAGTGGCACCACCGCACTTACAGTTCAGCCTGACAAGTTGTGTACCAAGAAACTGAAAGCTGAAACTGAGGTGAAAGTAATGCAAGAAATGGTCTCTGTGGGCATACAAGTCTGAAAATGTTGGCGATACTATTGCAGTGTCCCCAGCTGAGGAGGAGAACAAGTTGCGTAGAGTGTGGGAGGTGTTTGAAGACACTGTCCCCAATATTGAATCTGCACCGGTACATTTGGTACAAAATTCATAGTACAAATGCGGAAGTAGCAGCCAAGCCTATAGGCATTGTGGGACCTGTTATTGGAAAGCGTGGGAGAATTGGCGTGGACGGTCCACATATGGGTTACTCCACAGCAGCCATTTTGCAGTCAGTAGCAAGCACACTGGAGAGAGATATCTTCCCTGGGAGGCAAGATTGTTGAAATTAAGAGAAAGATGGCTGCACCTATTGTTCCGCCAAAGGACTCGCATACCCTGGTAGACCCAGAGGGACGATATGTTTGGCAAGGAACTTTTGGTGCCAAGGAAAGCAGGCACATGGTACCTTTCTGCAGCCTGTGGTGGTACCCGAGGCCTTGGAGGATCCTGATGGCCCATGTCCTTACTGTGGAGTGCAGCTGTAGATGGGGCCCTACCAGACAAGTGGACAAGTTCCACCAGGGGTAGTGACAACCTCAGAGGAGGTGAAGTGCATCAGCGCACCCATAGAGCACCCCCTTTAATCTGTGCCTTTATTTGCAGCTGAGCCATTGTTTAGGGAGTGTAGGACCACTACCCGAGAAGATGTTATAATAAAGAGAAATGACTTTCATAGTTGGTTAATGCCAATTCATGCAAGGGCTTACATTTACAGTGTTTGAGGTATAATAAAGTAATACTCAGGGTAACAGTTAGGTGGAACTGTATTTTGTGCTGTTTTTCTATTTCAGGAACCATTGTACTATGGTAGGCCTCTGGAGGGGCTACTGAAGTGGATTCAATGTGTATTTGATATGTGCTAATATGTTCTTGACAGGACGGAAGAATTTCACCAAGGGGAGAATGTAGGGGCCTGGTAAATTGTGCCCTATCTCACTGGCAGTACCTTAGTTATTTGGACAGCTATAAGGGTCCTCTGTGTAATGGGAAGTAAGTCTTTTATCCTGGGTCATAGCATGACCTTTTGCAGTTTGGCCATAATGGGGCACTGTGGTGTAGTATAAAAGACTAAGCAGTCATGAGGCTGGAAGCCATTTTGGTGAAAGCTCTCCACCTGAACAAGCAGGTGGGGAGATATTGTGGAACCTGGGCATAGGTAGGCCCAGACAGAATAGGCCGCTCCTATAATAGGTCACACTAGGTGTGATAGACAGGCAGGGCTAGCTAGTGAGCAGCTTCTGCCTCAGACAAGGATTTGCAGTGGGATTATTATCCCGGGTATAATACTGGCCAGATTAGGGTTACCAGTGTACAGACCTAGGGCTAGATAATTGATTGCCTAGGTTTCACTGGGAGTGAATAGCCTGAAAGCTGGGGGTAACCCATTGTGCCCTGCATGTAGAGAGTCATTGTGACCATTTGTCGTGAGTACTGCCTGACTTGTGAGATGCTACTACCTGCCTATATTGTACCTGTTATTACTCCCATGTGGCTGTGTAAATAAATAGTTCATTGTTAAGTTAAGAACCACTGGCGCCCATTTCTTGAGAGTTACAGTAACATAACTGCTGGGTTTACTCGGATGGGTTGAACTTGATGGACAATGGTCTTTTTTCAACCCTATGTAACTATGTAACTATGTAACTATGTAACTACCTGGCCTCCAACTCAACCGAGAGCTCACACCTGAGAGAATAAGTCTTATCCCGGGTGATATAGGCTTTATTATTAGTTATAATTAGATTAGTTCCATTCAAGTACTCTGTGCCACTACTGTAAAGTCATACAGTGTCGGACTGACCCACTAGGATACCAGAAAAACTACCGGTGGGCCCAGGGGTCAGTGGGCCCTCCTGCTCCTAACCATTTGGCCTACTTCATGGTCATTCCCTATTTCTGAATGGGAACAAAGAGGAGAAATAGATGGAAGGATAGATGCTAGCATGTAAATAAAAGAGACCTGGAGAATAAAGTGGTTGAGTGAGGAAAGAAGGGAAATTTTTTTGGGAGAGTGGGCCTAAGGTTTTCTGGTGGCCCCTGGGGTCCCAGTCCGACACTGAAGTCATAAGAAACCAAATTAAATGACACACTTCTATATGCCTTTGAAAATGTATCTGCCATTTCCAAACTTGGAAACTTGTGTGAAATAGTGGAGATAATGGATGTGAACAAAATCAGAGGATACAAGTTATAATGATATAAAACCATTTATTAGACACTAAGCTCATTTTAGTGACCCAAACAAATTGTAGGGGTGCTGTGTTGGCATGAAAAATATATATGAGACATCCAGGGTTCAGCAGTTTCAAGTTGGTATTTACATATATCCTACTCAAACAGATGTGTCAATGTTAAAGGGGTTGTTTACCTTTGAGTTAACTTTTAGTGCAATGTAGAGAGTGATATTCTGAGACTTGTTCTTGCTTTTTATTTTAAAGGATTTAACTCTGAAGCTGCATGAGGGTAGAAGAAACATCAGGTACCTGTTTGCCCATCTTCATAGTGAAAGAGAGAAGGAGTGCTCAGAAAATATAGGGGGCGGATCATGAAGTAGTTGTATCTAGTGATGCCACTTGTCATAGCAAAGGTTGATAGACGATGTTGAAATTGGATCTTTAAAATAGTGTACAAAAGGAAGTGTTTCACATATTTATATAAAAATAAAATGATAAACAACATTTTTGTTTTAGTTTTGCTCCATCCCTTTTTTCTTTTCTGAGCCCTCCTCTCTTTGACTGTGAAGATGGTTAGGCATGTACAGCAGGCACCTCTTTGTCCATCTTCACAGTCAAAGAGAGAAGGAGAGCTTCGAAAAGAAGAGGGGCGGAGCTTCACGTTAGACTTTTTTTTATATAAATCAAGTTGCAAGTGGCATCAATAAATACAGCATATAAGGAATAGATATATTTTAGTATTGAATAATGATTAGCGATGGGCGTAATAATTCACCAGGCATGGATTTGTGGCGAATTTCCACATTTTGCTATTGGCGGGTTTTTCTGCAAAATGGGTGACAAAATTCAAAGCAGAAACATGTGCCACGCTTCAAAAGTTGGTCGTCCATGTCATAAAATTTGAATTTTTCACCGTTTCTCCAATCTTTTCAAAGATTTGCTAGTTTTTCAGAAAAGCAAAATGGGACAGATTCGTTCATCATTAATAATGATGTTAATTCATTATAGTATATAGTATAATCATTAATGATGTTTTAAACATTACTAAACTTTGTTTCTAAGCAAATTACTTTTCATATTTATGTCTGGCCTGAGTAGTATTGTGTAACATTTGGGCAGAAATATACAGGCTAAAAGGCCCGCGCTTGAGGTGAGTATGGCAAATATCTCCACACACACAGTGTTTTTGCCTTTGGTGCTCAGATAGGCCGGGATCATTGTGATCCAAACACTGCAGAAGAGCAGCATGCTGAAAGTGATGTACTTGGCCTCATTAAAACTGTCCGGTAAGCTCCGAGCTAAAAATGCTAAAACAAAACTAACAGCTGCCAGAAGCCCCATATACCCAATAACTGAGTAAAAGCCAATAGCTGAGCCCTCATTGCACTGAATGATGATGGTTCCAGGGGAAGTGTGAATGTCCAGTTCCTGAAAGGGAGGAGAAATGGCCAACCAAGTCATGCAGATGATTATTTGAATGGATGAGCAGAACAAGACTACAGAATTGGACAGTTTGACTCCCAGCCATTTTCTCCATGAGCTCCCTGGCTTGGTGGCTTTGAAAGCAACACAAACCATGATAGTCTTGGCCAGGAGAGAAGAGACAGCTATGGAGAAGGTGATTCCAAAAGTGATGATGCGCAGCATGCAGGTTATATCCACAGGGCGACCGAGGAACAGAAACACACTGAGGAAGCTCAGCTTGATGGAGACAAGGAGGAGGAAGCTCAGGCTCCGGTTGTTGGCTCTCACTATGGGGGTGTCCCGGTATGAAATAAAAACTCCCAATATAACCTCAGTTAAAAGGAAAAATAGAATTGAGATGAATAAACAAATTACAGAAATTACATCATTATTGTATGAAAGAAATTCTTCAGTCTTGGCAATACATTGACTTTTCTTCTCATTGGGCCATTCCACCAATGGACATCGGATACAGCTCTCACTGTCTGTAAAGGCGGAAAGAAATCATGGTGAAATGTCAGATAATATAGAGGTATGCTGGAATTCAAGGAATTGTTAAACATCCAATTATACTATAGGGCTAATTTATTAATGGTTAGGCCAAGAGCTGAAATTGTATAAAATTGCCCCCTTAAAACACCATAAAAACACTGGTGCCTATCCATAGTACAGTACAAGCTTCATGGTGTTCTTTGCACTGGATTAACCTCAGGTAAAGTGTAACACCAAGGGGACATTTATCAAAATGTGAGCTTAGAACTTAATACATGAAAACTCCTGTTCTGTTCATTCCTGCAGCCCTGCACTCACATAAACACAGGCAAGCTTCAGTTCCCTATCAGGTCAGCCTAGCTGCTGATTGGTTCCTATCCTACAGTCCAGTGTGCTGAGAGCCGCCGGCCCCCCTGCACATCCAGGGAATTCAGCCAGCAGGAAGTGGAACAGATGGGCGGGGCTAGTGGGGATTTGGTGGAATTTCTCAATAAATCAGTCCAAAACACAACTTTTTTAAGCCCAACCCTTCTATATCTAGAGGAGTATAATTCACTGGTACATTCTTAATGTTTATAGGATATGTCTCCTTTAAATAAAGATTGTTACAATTTGACAGCTCCCACTGACTTCAACAGGTTTTAGATGCATGTGTGAGTGTTTTTGTATGTGGTTTTTACTCTTTTTACAATTTTTATTGCAAAAAACATGAATCGTGAAAAAATTAAAATAGGAACGTTAAATAAATGCCCCTTAGATGGATCTGTAAGAATGACAACTGAATTTAAGGCACAAGCAGTTTCGCAGATGAACCATTGCAGATTGATGATGAATTACCGGTCACATGGGTTGCCTGTAACTCTATGGTTGGGGCATTAGGGCCAATAGATTGGTACTGGCAACAAATATAATATAGAGGATCACTTGATAGGTCATTTTGTGCATCTGACAGTCCCAATCAAACCCAGAGTGATTGCAGGTACCCAACAACTACTAAGCAATAAGGAATGTCAGTCAGTGACTATCAGTATTAACTGGCAAAAAACAATATTAAATCATTGCTTTCCATTTTCATGGAGTAGCCTGGGTAGGTGCTGATCCCTGGTACAGAGCAGTTCAGTAGTTGAAGGTTTCTGGTCAGTACATGCATGGTGGGGAAGCTGTTTCCCATGAAAATCACCTTTACAGAGAGGTTAAATGGTAAATATTTTGGGGGAACTTTCTACATTTTTTAAAAAACTATTCTTCATTTTTAAAATAAATGACAAACAAACTAATCACAAATATGGCACTGATGGGTAGTAGTTATCTAACACCAACTAATGAATTCCGTAATCACCTATTTACTGACAAAAGTTTGAACCACATTAAGGATTCGAAGAGAACGAAAGGAAGTAATGAGAAAGTAAGAATTATATGGGATCTAGTGATATCCAAGGGAATGATATGGGATCCAATGATATCCAAGGGATCGATATGTGATCCAATACATCTCTCTCTCACAACTTCTTGCCATTTCACTCTACCGCTCTCTCTGTGTTCTGTGTTTTAATCATTTCAAAGCTATAATACTTGATACATTTTCAAAAACCATGCATTTGTACCAGTTGTATTGGAGATCTCTCCCTCAGAACACGGGACACAGTCATAACAACAGGACTGGGCTCCGGGCTTTAGTGCCTTCCTGAATCCGGGGGGACAGTTGTCTGAACATTGAGCTCTTGGGATCTAGGAAAATCATATAACAATACACAGAAGCTGGTAGAATGTACATGATCTGTAGGATAATATGTTTGTAATGGAATATAAATGTCAAATTAGAATCATCATGTACAATACTGTATAATGCAATGCAACGGACTATAATCTGTTATCTGTGCAAATAAAACAGATTCAGCCCTTATGTCCACAGCCACAGGGTAAAACCTTTCATATAAAGCATAACACAAGTGGTGATACAGTCCCATTGGATAACTAAAAACATAATTACAGAAAACTTTCCAAACATGTCAGTTCCTTTTTTAGAAACCTTTTCTAATTTGATTCATCAACACATAAAACTTCAAATGGGGCCACTCCAGTTAGCCAAGAGACCCCAGGAGCGAATGTTTCCCTGGAAAGGATTTAAGATATGACCCAATGTTTGGACCTGCCGCCTGGTATATAATGACATTCTTCCCGTAGCTCGGTGCTTTACAGGCAGTTTAGAGGTATGAGCTTTTCCTGTATTGAAGCTTTCCAGTTCAGTTCAGGCATGCAAGAACTGATAAATATATATATATAGTATGTGGCAGTTTAGTCTCACCTTTGCTTGTATTCATAAATGAGCCCTAATATCCTGTTATATAAAAAATAAAGTGTTAAAAGCTTTAATATTTATTAAAAAATCTTCTCACTTTATTGTTTTTTGTCTTCCATTGTATTAATGATGATTTGATGTTCAGCTGCTGATCTGGGGGAGCCCATGGGGAGATTTCACCAAAGAGCTTTCTCTTTAGGTAATAATCAGCTGATATAATGTAGTTATAGATCCGTAACCCAGAGACGTACTCCCCATGTTCATCAAACAGGAAGGTTGGTCCAGTTTGGGTGCTGTATTGATGTTTCTTTAAATAACGGTGCAACGCCTATATAAAGAAGATACTTATTTAAATCACAATTTATTTGGACACTGTTGACCTGTCAGACATATCAGTAAGTAAGCACACATTCATTTTTCATAGATTAAATTACATTTTGCTTCCAGCACATATTACAATATTAGAGGATCAGATAATCCCTCTTTGATCTATTGCTAATTTCTAGAGTTGGGCAATTTTTGTATTCTGAATAGTCATTGCTTTACACCAGTGGTCCCCAACCAGTGGCTCATGAGCAACATGTTGCTCACCAACCTCTTGGATGTTGCTCCTAATGGCCTCAAGGCGGGTGTTTATTTTCAAATTCCTGGCTTTTGGGCAAGTTTTGGTTTGCTTAAAAACAGGTGTACTGCCAAACAGAGCCTCCTGTAGGCTTCCAGACCATATATGGGCTGCCAAATAACCAATCACAATCCTTATTTGGTACCCCCAGGAACATGTTTTATGGCTTTGTTGCTCCCCAAGTCTTTTTACATATGAATGTTGCTCATGGGTAAAAAAGGTTGGGGATCCCTGCTTTACACATTGGAGCAGCCTCTGTTTGCTGTTCATGAACAATACGTTCCTCCCATTACACTTTATTCTGAGGAATCTGTGTCGCCCCTACATTATTTCTGGTGATGGAGAAGGTTCCAGGAAGTCATGTTCAGGTATTTTGATAATTACCTGGTACTTATAGGGATACTGTATGGAATCCTTGATAAACAGCATCTCATGAAGTGCCTGAGACATTATATCAACTGCCAGATGCACTCGGGGAGAATTGGTTTCACCACTGAAATAGTAAAGTTCTGTAACACGCTCCTGCCCAGTGCAGTTAAGGAGAATGTTTCCATAAATATATTGATGCAAATTATTCTTATTTTGGTCTTTTGACAAACACAAAAGGAACATTAGGAAGATATCTTCAATTAAGTCATCATCTGGGAATTTTGATGGATGTAAATCCTCTAAAAATCTGCTCATTTCAGGAGTCCCGAGATCATAATGGTAACGTGGCACAAACACCAAACTGTTATTAAATATTTGCAAGGCGTATCCAACAACAATATCATTATTCCCCCAATTAGATGAAAGGATCAAAGTCTTTTCTGGTAGCACATTATTTAAAAGAGATAACATTACGACAAGAATTGTAGAAGCTGTTCCACTAAGTATAATGACACTGGTAGAGGATCCCTGAATTGTGATTCCATATTGATTTTGTTTCATTGTATGTTCATTATTGGTATTAATCCTTATTGTAAACTCAATGCAGACGCCTTCCCTGGAGAGATATTTGGCCAAACTGTGATGTTCTCTCTCCCCACTGATATCATCAGATGTAATTATTCCAACCCAGGTCCAGCCAAAATGGCTCAGTAATTTACTTATAGCAAAATAATTGGCTTCATCACTCTGTACTGTGCGGAAAAAGTATGGGAAGGCGGCTCTGTCTCTGAGCGATGGGTCTGTAGCTCCGTAACTGATCTGTAGATATGGGGAGATGATAAAGCTCTGAAGAAAACTAAGCTTAACAGGCAATATTACTAAATAAATCTTTGAAAATCAAGGCAAAACAGGACAGATTCGCCTATCACTAGTAAATAACACACTTATTATTACAAAAGAAGTAAAAAAAGAAAGTAAAGAAGTAGTAAAACAAATCAGAGGGAAAAGGTGGATGGAATTAGTTCAAAGCAGAAAAATAACATTAATGCTTGTTATGCAATAATACAACAGTATTGGTAGCATCCTTAATTGTTATGTCTTTGGGGGTTATTGTGGATAACAATCTTTGCAACTTTAGGCAGTGTCAGTGTGTGTGTATTCACACTAACAAAGTACACTGTTATATAAAAGAGAACATTGGCTTTATGGAAAAAGATCTCTAGTACAACACAATCTTGCCTATGCAGTGTAGTTTTTTTCCCTTCCCTTAGTTTGGATATTAATGAGCTGGAGAGAGTGCACAGGCATGCAACTAAACTTGATAGTGGAAAAAACTATTAGGAAATATCATAAATTTTAGATTTTTTTCTGGATAAAATGCACTTAAAAAGTAAAAACCCTCAAAAATAAATTGGTACTTTCCAAGATATGGATTTTATAAGATTTTTGTGAAAATTCTCAAATTATTCGGCAAATCATCAGTGAACAAAAAAAAATGCCACATTTGGTTGGATCTCTCACCTGGGAATATCCATACAGAGTCAGTATCTGGGCTATGGGTACAGTTGTCTCTGAGGTGAGATCCCCAATAAACCCAGCAATGTGTCTCTTTCCCACACAGGAGTAATTGGGAACTGGCTCCCTGGTACCAGATAATATCTGTAATACGCTCCTCACTGCCTTCCGGGGGTCCCCACAGGAATCGGATATATGGTACCCCAGGGTCAGGTTGGGTAACCGGGCCGGATCCTTGTTAGTTTGCTTAATAGCAAATAGAAAATCTGCCAAGTAGCGGTAACCCTGTTGATTTGGACTGAAATAATAAATCAACTCAGATTGTTATTAACATTAATTTTATAATCAATATTATTGATTTATAAAGTCTAAAGTGCAGTTACATAGCTACACAGTTAAGTTGGGTTGAAGTTCAACCATTCCTAATGAACCTCAGAGCACATATATACACATGCTTATGCAGAGCAATAGTCTTGAATATTTTGCTTGTTCAAGAAATCATCCAAGCCCCTTCTTAAAGGCATTAACAGAATTTGCCCTCTTAACATACCCCGGCAGGGCATTACCCAACATCCCTGCCCTCGCTGTGGGGAACCCCCTACCTAACATTCCCTAGCAGGGCATTCCCCAACCCCCTCACTGCCCTCACCATGAAGAACCCCCTACCCAACATCCCCCGGCAGGGCATTCCCCAACCCCCTCACTGCCCTCACCATGAGGAACCCCCTACCCAACATCCCCCGGCAGGGCATTCCCCAACCCCCTCACTGCCCTCACCGTGAGGAACCCCCTACCCAACATCCCCCGGCAGGGCATTCCCCAACCCCCTCACTGCCCTCACCATGAGGAACCCCCTACCCAACATCCCCCGGCAGGGCATTCCCCAACCCCCTCACTGCCCTCACCGTGAGGAACCCCCTACCCAACATCCCCCGGCAGGGCATTCCCCAACCCCCTCACTGCCCTCACCGTGAGGAACCCCCTACCCAACATCCCCCGGCAGGGCATTCCCCAACCCCCTCACTGCCCTCACCGTGAGGAACCCCCTACCCAACATCCCCCGGCAGGGCATTCCCCAACCCCCTCACTGCCCTCACCGTGAGGAACCCCCTACCCAACATCCCCCGGCAGGACATTCTCCAACCTCACTTTCCTCACCTTGAAGAACCAACTATGCTGCTTCAAATAAAAGTTCTGTTCCTCTAGTCTAAAGGGAGGGCCTTCTGGCTTGAGAATCATTTCTGTTGGAATACAGAACCCCATGATCTGTCTATAATGTCCTCTAATGTACTTGTAGAGTGTAATCATGTCTCCTGATGTATTTTACTGTATTGCCCCAGATGGCACCCATCTGCTTGTGCTAAGCTTATTAGCAGACAGTTCATTATCCATGTCTGAAGGCTGTGAGGCAACATATGTAGCTCCAATAATGTAAAATGAAACAACATTGAAAATAAGAAATTATTTACTTTTAAGCTTAATCAAATGTCAGGAATTTTGGTTGGTTCTTTTCTATAACAAGATTCCATCAACGTTTAACAGAATTTTACCATTTGGGTAAAACTGCATAAATAGCCAAGATTTTTTGGTTTAAAACCCAATGTGAGTTAGAAAACATATGGGGTTTCCTTAAAGATTGTTCATGCCAAAAGGCAATATTGATAATAATTAATGTTCGTGTGGCTTCTTTCCACCTTATTGCTTTAGATATCCATACTGTGAAAGTGCTATTTATCAGGAACAACCAGCCAGGGCTGGAACTGGGGTTGCCAACTCACCCCTTTAATACCAGTCACATATTGGCTGCACATACATCAGTCCAGTCTGCAGCCTGCATCTAAGCCTGGAGTATGTGGATTTAATATGTGGCTGGTAGCAACCCTAGCTGGAACTATGGGTACGCAGAAGAGGCACATGCCTATGGTGCAACTATGGAGGGCGATTAGGCACTTACCTCTTCTGTTTCCTGCCCCTAGTCTGGATTATTGCTCCCTCACTGGGTGCATGTCATTTTCCAAACCCCTACCGTAATCAGTTAACATGTGTTGATGCATGTGCATGGGGGTCGGGAGGTGGCTGGCCAGGTTAGGTAGGGTGCCTGGCTCCTTAGGCTCAGCACTGCACCAGGTGTTGGCAGTTTTACTATAGGTCTATCCTGGAAAATTCTGGTACAAGGTGCCATAGATATTTTCCCAGTCACACTCAAAGGTCTAGAGCAGTGCTGTCCAACTTCTGTGGTACCGAGGGCCGGAATTTTTCCGACCTATGTGGTGGAGGGCCGATAATGGAAGCCAGTTTTGACCACTCCCCTTTTTGAAACCGCACCCACTTGAAACCACACCCATGTTATCACATGACCATACCCATATTAATGGTTGTAGTACAGCAAAAACCTGCCATACTCTGCCTGCCCTACCCTGCCTGTATGCCATACTCTGCCTGCCCTACCCTGCCTGTGTGCCATACTCTGCCTGCCCTACCCTGTCTTTGTGTGTGCCATACTCTGCCTTCCCTACCCTGCCTGTGTGTGCCATACTCTGCCTGCCCTACCCTGCCTGCGTGCCATACTTTCACTGTGTGTGCCATTTTTGGCTGGTTTGTGCCATACTTGACCTGTGTGTGCCATACTCTGCCTGCCCTACCCTGCCTGTGTGTCCAATACTCTGCCTTCCCTACCCTGCCTGCGTGTGCCATACTCTGCCTTCCCTACCCTGCCTGCGTGTGCCATACTTTCACTGTGTGTGCCATTCTTGGCTGGTTTGTGCCACACTCTGCCTTCCCTACCCTGCCTGTGTGTGCCATACTCTGCTTGCCCTATGCTGCAGGTGTGTATGGCACACACAGGCAGCATACAGTGACACAATGCTGGCACTGCTCCTACAGTCTGCACAATAACTATATATTAAAAAACTTTTTAATTGCAGTACCACCTCAGTATATGTTCTTTTTGTAGTATGCAGGGATTATTTGTGGGTTTCTACTGCTCCTGAGGTGTGAACAGGGGAACAATGGGGGTGATTACAGCCTGAGCCTGAGGTGTGAACACTGCAGGGGGTTAACAATACAGAGATTAAAGGTGTGAACAACACAGGGGATTACATGTATAAACAATACAGCCTGATTACAGCCTGAATCTGAGGTGAGAACCATGCAGGGGGGCAGTTAATCACAGTACTGATACCATTTAAAGCTTACACAAGAGTAAGCCATCAAAGCAGCCAGACAGGTGGGGGCCGCACAGAGGGGGGTCGCGGGCCGCATGCGGCCCGCGGGCCGCCAGTTGGACAGCACTGGTCTAGAGCAGTGCTGTCCAACTGGCGGCCCGCGGGCCGCATGCGGCCCGCGACCCCCCTCTGTGCGGCCCCCCACCTGTCTGGCTGCTTTGATGGCTTACTCTTGTGTAAGCTTTAAATGGTATCAGTACTGTGATTAACTGCCCCCCTGCATGGTTCTCACCTCAGATTCAGGCTGTAATCAGGCTGTATTGTTTATACATGTAATCCCCTGTGTTGTTCACACCTTTAATCTCTGTATTGTTAACCCCCTGCAGTGTTCACACCTCAGGCTCAGGCTGTAATCACCCCCATTGTTCCCCTGTTCACACCTCAGGAGCAGTAGAAACCCACAAATAATCCCTGCATACTACAAAAAGAACATATACTGAGGTGGTACTGCAATTAAAAAGTTTTTTAATATATAGTTATTGTGCAGACTGTAGGAGCAGTGCCAGCATTGTGTCACTGTATGCTGCCTGTGTGTGCCATACACACCTGCAGCATAGGGCAAGCAGAGTATGGCACACACAGGCAGGGTAGGGAAGGCAGAGTGTGGCACAAACCAGCCAAGAATGGCACACACAGTGAAAGTATGGCACACGCAGGCAGGGTAGGGAAGGCAGAGTATGGCACACGCAGGCAGGGTAGGGAAGGCAGAGTATTGGACACACAGGCAGGGTAGGGCAGGCAGAGTATGGCACACACAGGTCAAGTATGGCACAAACCAGCCAAGAATGGCACACACAGTGAAAGTATGGCACGCAGGCAGGGTAGGGCAGGCAGAGTATGGCACACACAGGCAGGGTAGGGAAGGCAGAGTATGGCACACACAAAGACAGGGTAGGGCAGGCAAAGTATGGCACACAGGCAGGGTAGGGCAGGCAGAGTATGGCATACAGGCAGGGTAGGGCAGGCAGAGTATGGCAGGTTTTTGCTGTACTACAACCATTAATATGGGTATGGTCATGTGATAACATGGGTGTGGTTTCAAGTGGGTGCGGTTTCAAAAAGGGGAGTGGTCAAAACTGGCTTCCATTATCGGCCCTCCACCACATAGGTCGGAAAAATTCCGGCCCTCGGTACCACAGAAGTTGGACAGCACTGGTCTAGAGTGTAAAAGAAAAACAAAAAAAACAGCAATAACAAATGACAGGAACAGGTTGGGAATACAGAAATCAGGCAGGGATTTAGGAACCAGGCAGGGAAACAGAAGATCAGTGATATAAAGGTGGCTAGGGAAGCTTAATGGCCAAGTGCTAGGGGTAACAAGAGACAGGTTTATATAGTGCCTTGAATGCTAGATTACTGGTACCTGGTCTTACAAGGTTGGAGGAGCCAACAAACACAGTAAAAGAGTGGAAAGCTTCTTACAAATGGCGGTAAGACTACAAAAGCCTCCAGTACTAGCTGGAGCATAATGTCCAAGTACCAGGGGTAACAAGAGACAGGTTTATATAGTGCCTTGATTGCTAGATTACTGGTACCTGGTTGGAGGAGGAGGCAGTGAACACAGTGGAAGAGAGGAAAGCTTTTATTAACTGGTGGTAATACTACAAAAGCCCCCAGTACTAGCCCAGCAGGGAAAAGCATCAACACAACATTACACAAACCAGGGTTTGACCAGATAGGTCCTTATATCTGAGTATAGTAATGGCAGATTCTGTTAATGCCTATAAGAGGGGCCTGGATGAGTTCTTGAACAATCAGAATATCCAAGGCTATTGTGATACTAATATCTACAGTTAGTACTAGTGGGTGTATATATAGTTTATGTATGTGAGTGTATAGATTGTTTAGTATAGGTTGTGAGCACTGGGTTTACTTGGAAGGGTTGAACTTGATGGACTCTGGTCTTTTTTCAACTCTATGTAACTAACTATCTAACTAAGTGTATTTTCCCTGTGTGATTCCTCAGTAAAACCTTTTTACAAGTTGCTGTGCTGAGCGTTTCTTGTGTAATAATTAAAAAGACCACACCTGCCACTCCTATGCAAACAAAACCTCATATCCTGTTGCACTTAATGTGTGGGTACCGCAATGTTCTGCACTTGGGTGTACCTCTACATGCTGTGTTTGGGAGATCTTATCCATTCATTTGGCTTTCTCTTGTTCTATGGTGTTTTATGAAGGCAGAGACAAATGCTTTTATTTGGTAAAAGGACATGAGAGTTTGGAGGCTATTTACAAATGGTTGGATTTTTTGTTATTTTCAATTCAGGTTTTTAGCACTAAAAATCACTGAAAAAAACGTTTTTCAAGGTTTACTATGCAAAAAAATGGAAAGTCAATGAAAGTCAAATCCAAAAATACTCATATTACAATGGCAGATGCCTCTTCCTTTTCGATACTGGTTTTTATGAGACAATTAAAAAAAGCAGAGAGAAAAGTAAAGTCTCAGATCAGACTTTTTAGCAAATGTCAGACATTTGTGGAAATGAGTTTATTTGAATTAAAAAAAAATCCCTAAATGTCTCCTTAAGGGAAGAGAATTACCAAATAGAATATTTGCTGGTAATAATCAGAATGTCCCAGGAACATACCAATTGTTACCGGCCACACATGGCCAGTGGTATAAATAAGGCCAACACACACAACATACCATGGGGGGGGGCAGGGTCTTGAGGTGACCCCACTGCCTCCAGGGTCTGAAGGGACCAAAAAGTGCAACAAATCCCATCATGCTCACCAAGCCTGTCCTGCCATCAATGATGCTGTATACATCTGGACTCCAGTGTGACATCGACCTAGATAGGTCATCATACCAGCCACAGTCAGGAAGTGTGTGGCCATTAATGACTTGCCACAAACATGGACAAGGGGATTAGAAGGGAAGGTAGGCAGTTGGAAGAGAAAGGAGAAGAGGGAGCCCAGCTGGTCCAAAAGGGAAGACCTTGGGGCTGATTTACTAACCCACGAATCCGACCCGAATTGGAAAAGTTCCGACTTGAAAACGAACATTTTGCGACTTTTTCGTATGTTTTGCGATTTTTTCGGATTCTTTACGAATTTTTCATTACAAATACGATTTTTGCGTAAAAACGCGAGTTTTTCGTATCCATTACGAAAGTTGCGTAAAAAGTTGCGCTTTTTTCGTAGCGTTAAAACTTACGCGAAAAGTTGCGCATTTTTCGTAGCGTTAAAACTTAAAAGGTGCAAAGTTTCGCGTAAGTTTTAATGCTACGAAAAAAGCGCAACTTTTTGCGCAAGTTTTAATGCTACGAAAAATCGCCAGATTTTACGCAACTTTCGTAATGGCTAGGAAAAACTCGCGTTTTTACGCAAAAATCGTATTGGTAACGAAAAATTCGTAAAGAATCCGAAAAAATCGCAAAACATACGAAAAAATCGCAAAATACCGATCATTACGAAAAAAACGCAATCGGACTCATTTCGACCCGTTCGTGGGTAAGTAAATCAGCCCCCTTGTGATTGACGTTTGTCTGGGCAGTTAGTTTAGAGGCAGCAGTGAGAGAAGATGGAAGCAACAGGCTGCAGCTGGCCAACTGTAATTCTACAAACCTGCAAGGGGCACATTAAAAATTCTCTGAAATGTTGGCCCTCACTGTAACAGTGTAACTTTAAATGATTGACTTTTATAGTCTGAGACATGGACTTGGCAGTTTGGGGCACTGTGGTTATCATCTATTAGGATTGCTAGGTTAAGGCTATTGTTCTGCTGGCATAAGAATGGTGTAACTGGCATACGGTAGGGTCAGTTTATACTTTATAGTGGTGGACCTTTTTCTTTTGAGTAAATCTTATTTTAAAGAGAAAAAAATGAATGTTCAATATCATCATTGTCATTGCCTAATATAATTGAGGGGCTGTGCACCTAAAGCTCCTCTGCAGGGGGTTTCCAAAAAATCCTCTACCTATTAACCCTTTTTTCCCGTAGTGCCTTTAAGAGTTGAAACTTACGAAACACAGAGTAATCTAGTGGATTTCTTCAATGGAAATGTAACATTAATCATATGGAAATGTGAAGTCATCACCCCTCCGATCATGATGTTTCCTTCCTTCATGTATTCAAATTCTTTCACTGCTTTAATGATCTGCAGATGGCAGGCAGGGTTGAGGGGCTGAACCCCAGATCTACAGGGCCCCACACACAGGATTGCCAGATAGATCAGCACTTTCACTGAATAACAGACAGCAGTGGGTCCCAGCATTGTACCTCCATACAGCCCAATGTACCCCAATATTAAGCATAAGGGCAGAAAGTTTCCCAGCAGCAGTCAGTGGCACTCAGGATCCAGGTGAATGTGTAGAACAGAGTAAGGGGCCCGGCTCATCCAACCCTCATTTTATAGAGAGCAGAGAGAGGATTTGCCCCAGTAACAGTCAGTAGCACAGAGAGACACAGGGGCCCCAGGGTTGGGCTGTGTGTGTAGAACAGAGTAAGGGGCCCGGCTCATCCAACCCTCATTTTATAGAGAGCAGAGAGAGGATTTGCCCCAGTAACAGTCAGTAGCACAGAGAGACACAGGGGCCCCAGGGTTGGGCTGTGTGTGTAGAACAGAGTAAGGGGCCCGGCTCATCCAACCCTCATTTTATAGAGAGCAGAGAGAAGATTTGCCCCAGTAACAGTCAGTGGCACAGAGAGACACAGGGGCCCAGGGTTGGGCTGTGTGTGTAGAACAGAGTAAGGGGCCCGGCTCATCCAACCCTCATTTTATAGAGAGCAGAGAGAGGATTTGCCCCAGTAACAGTCAGTGGCACAGAGAGACACAGGGGCCCCAGGGTTGGGCTGTGTGTGAAGAACAGAGTAAGGGGCCCGGCTCATCCAACCCTCATTTTATAGAGAGCAGAGAGAGGATTTGCCCCAGTAACAGTCAGTGGCACAGAGAGACACAGGGGCCCCAGGGTTGGGCTGTGTGTGTAGAACAGAGTAAGGGGCCCGGCTCATCCAACCCTCATTTTATAGAGAGCAGAGAGAGGATTTGCCCCAGTAACAGTCAGTGGCACAGAGAGACACAGGGGCCCCAGGGTTGGGCTGTGTGTGTAGAACAGAGTAAGGGGCCCGGCTCATCCAACCCTCATTTTATAGAGAGCAGAGAGAGGATTTGCCCCAGTAACAGTCAGTGGCACAGAGAGACACAGGGGCCCCAGGGTTGGGCTGTGTGTGTAGAACAGAGTAAGGGGCCCGGCTCATCCAACCCTCATTTTATAGAGAGCAGAGAGAGGATTTGCCCCAGTAACAGTCAGTGGCACAGAGAGACACAGGGGCCCCAGGGTTGGGCTGTGTGTGTAGAACAGAGTAAGGGGCCCGGCTCATCCAACCCTCATTTTATAGAGAGCAGAGAGAGGATTTGCCCCAGTAACAGTCAGTGGCACAGAGAGACACAGGGGCCCCAGGGTTGGGCTGTGTGTGTAGAACAGAGTAAGGGGCCCGGCTCATCCAACCCTCATTTTATAGAGAACAGAGAGAGGATTTGCTCAGTAGAATGAATATAGGCACAGCCACTGGGGGGACCATTGGCTTTTTCTGCAACTAATACTTTTTAGTTATTTTCTATGCTCATGAAAAAAAAGAAATATTTCCAGTATACATCACAATTAAAATCCTAATGTATACTGTGTATATCCAAATGATCAAGAAGAGAAAAATAAAAAATATCAAGGTCATTTAGAACAGCGGTTCTCAACCTGGTGGTCGGGACCCCTTTGGAGGTCGAACATGTCACCATATTTTATCTGTATTTACTGGCTGATCTTATATAGTCAGAAGCCACTATTAGCAATGGGAAGTATCTGTATATCCCTGGGTATGTATGTATGTATGTATGTATAACTTTATTTATAAAGCGCCACAAGGGTACGCAGCGTTGTACAGTCTTACAGAATACAAAATTACACACAGGGAGGACAAGTGATATAAAAAATTAATACAATAAATACATATATGTATATATATATATAAGTGCCATGTGGTACGAGACACAGTAGGAAGGAGGTCCCTGCCCCGTAGAGCTTACAATCTGAGTGGTGCATTTGGTGCAACAGGAGAGGTGCAGGTTGCAGCAGGCAATGATCCGGAGAGCAGAACTGTTATTAGTAGGTGTGACATAATATCAGCCAAACTCCCCTCCCTATACTCCTGCTCTATTTGAGTACAAGTGAGAGAAATGCCCTGGATACTGATCCAGACTAACTGTGCCAAGTATTCTTCTATACTAGTGTAACACTTTTCTGGTGAGGCCTTCTAGAACTGGCCCTTTGCAGAAAACACAGGGTGCCTACCTGCTGGTGATCACGCTAACCTGGGAAACCTCTCTGGTTGGTGGGAGACACTGGGACACTTGGTGCCGCCACCTAATAGTATCCAATGCAATAGGTATCTAATAACTTCAGAACAATAGCTGCATGTGGGACCTAAGTGGCTAAAGAGTAAACTGGCAATAGTCTGATGACACTTCCAACAAATATCTTCTTTGTAGCTCACAACATCCCTCAGGTACATCTCCACCAGTTACCCTTACCCATTATTTGGGGCTGAAAGTGAAAAGCAGGAATAGCATATCCCAGAGAAGCAGCTATTGGGTCACCAGAAAGGAAGGGATATAGGCTGCCTTTTTAAAGACCATATCTCCCTTAGTTCCAGAGAGGCAGAGTATAAAGAATTAACAGGTCTTTAATTTTACATACAGTACGTGCAGAGCAGAGAGGAAAAGGCTAGAAAATACAGATGAATATTGTCACTCTGCCCATACCTGGCAACAATTGTATGTTATAATATTAAATAAACAAAAGGCACAAAACATACAAACATATCTATGGAAGCTGTAAGAGCCTGTCCCTTCCTCTGTGTTGTTTCTGTGTAAGGCCTGCAGAGGAAGTGCTGGAAGAGCAGCTGACCGGGAGGAAGGCCTGCAGAGGAAGTGCTGGAAGAGCAGCTGACAGGGAGGAAGGCCTGCAGAGGAAGTGCTGGGAGAGCAGCTGACAGGAAAAAAGGCCTGCAGATGAAGTGCTAGAAGAGCAGCTGACAGGAAGGAAGGCCTGCAGAGGAAGTGCTGGGAGAGCAGCTGACAGGAAGGAACGCCTGCAGAGGAAGTACTGGAAGAGCAGCTGAAAGGAAGGAAGACCTGCAGAGGAAGTGCTGGGAGAGCAGCTGAAAGGAAGGAAGGCCTGCAGAGGAAGCACTGGGAGAGGAGCTGACAGAAAGGAAGGCCTGCAGAGGTAGTGCTGGTGGAGGAGCTGACAGGAAGGAAGGCCTGCAAAGGAAGTGCTGAGTGAGGAGCTGACAGTAAGGAAGGCCTGCAAAGGTAGTGCTGGGAGAGGAGCTGACAGAAAGGAACGCCTGCAGAGGAAGTGCTGGAAGAGCAGCTGACAGGAAGGAAGGCCTGCAGAGGAAGCACTGGGAGAGGAGCTGACAGAAAGGAAGGCCTGCAGAAGTAGTGCTGGGGGAAGAGCTGACAGGAAGGAAGGCCTGCAAAGGAAGTGCTGGGAGAGGAGCTGACAGAAAGGAAGGCCTGGAGAAGAAGTGCTGGGAGAGGAACTGACAGGAAGGAAGGCCTGCAGAGGAAGTGCTGAGAGAGGAGCTGACAGGAAGGAAGGTCTGCAGAGGAAGTGCTGGGAGAGGAGCTGACAGAAAGAAAGGCCTGCAGAGGAAGTGCTGGAAGAGGAGCTGACAGAAAGGAAGGCCTTCAGAGGAAGTGCTGGTAGAGGACGTTACTGGAAGGAAGCCCTGCAGAGGAAGTGCTGGGAGAGGAGCTCACAGGAAAGAAAGCTTGCAGAGGAAGTGCTGGGAGAGGAGGTTACTGGAAGGAAGCCCTGCAGAGGAAGTGCTGGGAGAGAAGCTGATAGGAAGGAAGGCCTACAGAGGAAGTGCTTGGAGAGGAGGTTACTGGAAGGAAGGCCTGTGGAGTAAGTGCTGGGAGAGGAGCTTACAGGAAGGAAGGCCTGCAGAGGAATTGCTGGGAGAAGAGGTTACAGGAAGGAAGGCCTGCAGAGGAAGTTCTGGGAGAGCAGCTGACAGGAAGGAAGGCCTGCAGAGGAAGTGCTGGAAGAGCAGCTGACAGGAAGGAAGGGCTGCAGAGGAAGTGCTGGGAGAGCAGCTGACAGGAAGGAAGGGCTGCAGAGGAAGTGCTGGAAGAGCAGCTGACAGGAAGGAAGGCCTGCAGAGGAAGTGCTGGGAGAGCAGCTGACATGAAGGAAGGCCTGCAGATGAAGTGCTGGAAGAGCAGCTGACAGGAAGGAAGGCCTGCAGAGGAAGTGCTGGGAGAGCAGCTGACAGGAAGGAACGCCTGAAGAGGAAGTGCTGGAAGAGCAGCTGAAAGGAAGGAAGGCATGCAGAGGAAGTGCTGGGAGAGCAGCTGACAGGAAGGAACGCCTGCAGAGGAATTGCTGGGAGAGGAGCTGACAGAAAGGAAGGCCTGCAGAGGTAGTTCTGGGGGAGGAACTGACAGGAAGGAAGGCTTGCAAAGGAAGTGCTGGGAGAGGAGCTGACAGTAAGGAAGGCCTGCAAAGGTAGTGCTGGGAGAGGAGCTGACAGGAAGGAAGGCCTGCAGAGGAAGTGCTGGGAGAGGAACTGACAGGAAGGAAGGCCTGCAGAGGAAGCACTGAGAGAGGAGCTGACAGGAAGGAAGGTCTGCAGAGGAAGTGCTGGGAGAGGAGCTGACAGAAAGAAAGGCCTGCAGAGGAAGTGCTGGAAGAGGAGCTGACAGAAAGGAAGGCCTGCAGAGGAAGTGCTGGGAGAGGACATTACTGGAAGGAAGCCCTGCAGAGGAAGTGCTGGGAGAGGAGCTCACAGGAAGGAAGGCCTGCAGAGGAAGTGCTGGGAGAGGAGCTCACAGGAAGGAAAGCTTGCAGAGGAAGTGCTGGGAGAGGAGCTGACCGGAAGAAAGGCCTGCAGAGAAATTGCTGGGAGAGGAGGTTACTGGAAGGAAGGCCTGCAGAGGAAGTGCTGGGAGAGGAGGTTACAGGAAGGAAAGCCTGCAGTGGAAGTGCTGGGAGAGGAGCTGACTCGAAGGAAGGCCTGCAGAAGAAGTGCTGGGAGAGGAGGTTACAGGAAGGAAGACCTGCAGAGGAAGTGCTGGGAGAGGAGCTGACTGGAAGTAAGACATGCACAGGAAGTGCTGGTAGAGGAGGTTACAGGAAGGAAGGCCTGCAGAGGAAGTGCTGGGAGAAGAGGTTACAGGAAGGAAGGCCTGCAGAGGAAGTGCTGGGAGAGGAGGTTACAGGAAGGAAGACCTGTAGAGGAAGTGCTTGGAGAGGAGCTGACAGAAAGGAAAGCCTGCAGAGGAAGTGCTGGGAGAGGAGCTGACAGGAAGGCAGGCCTGAAGAGGAAGTGCTGGGAGAGGATCTGACAGGAAGGAAGGCCTGCAGAAGAACTACTGGGAGAGGAGGTTACAGGAAGGAAGGCCTGCAGAGGAAGTGCTGGGAGAGGAGGTTACTGGAAGGAAGGCCTGCAGAAGAACTAATGGGAGAGGAGGTTACAGGATGGAAGGCCTGCAGAGGAAGTGCTGGGAGAGGAGGTTACAGGAAGGAAGGCCTGAAGAGGAAGTGCTGGGAGAGCAGCTGAAAGAAAGGAAGGCCTGCAGAGGTAGCACTGGGAGAGGAGCTGACAGAAAGGAAGGCCTGCAGAGGTAGTGCTGGGGGAGGAGCTAACAGGAAGGAAAGCTTGCAGAGGAAGTGCTGGGAGAGGAGCTGACCGGAAGGAAGGCCTGCAGAGAAATTGCTGGGAGAGGAGGTTACTGGAAGGAAGGCCTGCAGAGGAAGTGCTGGGAGAGGAGGTTACAGGAAGGAAAGCCTGCAGTGGAAGTGCTGGGAGAGGAGCTGACTCGAAGGAAGGCCTGCAGAGGAAGTGCTTGGAGAAGAGGTTACAGGAAGGAAGGCCTGAAGAAGAACTACTGGGAGAGGAGGTTACAGGAAGGAAGGCCTGCAGAGGAAGTGCTGGGAGAGGAGGTTACAGGAAGGAAGGCCTGCAGAGGAAGTGCTGGGAGAGGAGCAGACAGGAAGGAAGGCCTGCAGAGGAAGTGCTGGGAGAGGAGCTGACAGGAAGGAAGGCCTGCAGAGGAAGTGCTGGGAGAGGAGGTTACTGGAAGGAAGGCCTGCAGAGGAAGTGCTGGGAGAGGAGGTTACAGGAAGGAAGGCCTGCAGAGGAAGTGCTGGGAGAGGAGCTGACAGGAAGGAAGGCCTGCAGAGGAAGTGCTGGGAGAGGAGGTTACTGGAAGGAAGGCCTGCAGAGGAAGTGCTGGGAGAGGAGGTTACAGGAAGGAAGGCCTGCAGTGGAAGTGCTGGGAGAGGATCTGACTGGAAGGAAGGCCTGCACAGGAAGTGCTGGGAGAGGAGGTTACAAGAAGGAAGGCCTGCAGAGGAAGTACTGGGAGAAGAGGTTACAGGAAGGAAGGCCTGCAGAGGAAGTGCTGGGAGAGGAGGTTACAGGAAGGAAGACCTGCAGAGGAAGTGCTCGGAGAGGAGCTGACTGGAAGTAAGACATGCACAGGAAGTGCTGGTAGAGGAGGTTACAGGAAGGAAGGCCTGCAGAGGAAGTGCTGGGAGAAGAGGTTACAGGAAGGAAGGCCTGCAGAGGAAGTGCTGGGAGAGGAGGTTACAGGAAGGAAGACCTGTAGAGGAAGTGCTTGGAGAGGAGCTGACAGAAAGGAAAGCCTGCAGAGGAAGTGCTGGGAGAGGAGCTGACAGGAAGGCAGGCCTGAAGAGGAAGTGCTGGGAGAGGAGCTGACAGGAAGGAAGGCCTGCAGAAGAACTACTGGGAGAGGAGGTTACAGGAAGGAAGGCCTGCAGAGGAAGTGCTGGGAGAGGAGGTTACTGGAAGGAAGGCCTGCAGAAGAACTACTGGGAGAGGAGGTTACAGGAAGGAAGGCCTGCAGAGGAAGTGCTGGGAGAGGAGGTTACAGGAAGGAAGGCCTGAAGAGGAAGTGCTGGGAGAGCAGCTGAAAGGAAGGAAGGCCTGCAGAGGTAGCACTGGGAGAGGAGCTGACAGAAAGGAAGGCCTGCAGAGGTAGTGCTGGGGGAGGAGCTAACAGGAAGGAAGGCCTGCAAAGGAAGTGCTGGGAGAGGAGGTTACAGGAAGGAAGGCCTGCAGTGGAAGTGCTGGGAGAGGATCTGACTGGAAGGAAAGCCTGCACAGGAAGTACTGGAGAGGAGGTTACAAGAAGGAAGGCCTGCAGAGGAAGTGCTGGGAGAAGAGGTTACAGGAAGGAAGGCCTGCAGAGGAAGTGCTGGGAGAGGAGGTTACAGGAAGGAAGACCTGCAGAGGAAGTGCTGGGAGAGGAGCTGACAGAAAGGAAAGCCTGCAGAGGAAGTGCTGGGAGAGGAGCTGACAGGAAGGCAGGCCTGCAGAGGAAGTGCTGGGAGAGGAGGTTACAGGAAGGAAGGCCTGCAGAAGAACTACTGGGAGAGGAGGTTACAGGAAGGAAGGCCTGCAGAGGTAGTGCTGGGGGAGGAGCTGACAGGAAGGAAGGCCTGCAAAGGAAGTGCTGGGAGAGGAGCTGACAGAAAGGAAGGCCTGCAAAGGTAGTGCTGGGAGAGGAGCTGACTGGAAGGAATGCCTGCAGAGGAAGTGCTGAAAGAGCAGCTGACAGGAAGGAAGGCTTGCAGAGGAAGCACTGGGAGAGGAGCTGACAGAGAGGAAGGCCTGCAGAAGTAGTGCTGGGGGAAGAGCTGACAGGAAGGAAGGCCTGCAAAGGAAGTGCTGGGAGAGGAGCTGACAGGAAGGAAGGCCTGCAGAAGAAGTGCTGGGAGAGGAACTGACAGGAAGAAAGGCCTGCAGAGGAAGTGCTGAGAGAGGAGCTGACAGGAAGGAAGGTCTGCAGAGGAAGTGCTGGGTGAGGAGCTGACAGAAAGAAAGGCCTGCAGAGGAAGTGCTGGAAGAGGAGCTGACAGAAAGGAAGGCCTGCAGAGGAAGTGCTGGTAGAGGATGTTACTGGAAGGAAGCCCTGCAGAGAAAGTGCTGGGAGAGGAGCTCACAGGAAAGAAAGCTTGCAGAGGAAGTGCTGGGAGAGGAGGTTACTGGAAGGAAGCCCTGCAGAGGAAGTGCTGGGAGAGGAGCTGGCAGGAAGAAAGCCCCAAAGAGGAAGTGCTGGGAGAGGAGTTGACAGGAAGTAAGGCCTGCAGAGGAAGTGCTGGGAGAGGAGCTGGCAGGAGGAATGGCCCAAAGAGGAAGTGCTGGGAGAGGAGCTGACAGGAAGGAAAGCTTGCAGAGGAAGTGCTGGTGGAGGATCTGATAGGAAGGAAGGCCTGCAGAGGAAGTGCTGGGAGAGGAGCTGGCAGGAGGAATGGCCCAAAGAGGAAGTGCTGGGAGAGGAGCTGACAGGAAGGAAAGCTTGCAGAGGAAGTGCTGGTGGAGGATCTGATAGGAAGGAAGGCCTGCAGAGGAAGTGCTGGGAGAGGAGCTGGCAGGAAGAAAGGCCCAAAGAGGAAGTGCTGGGAGAGGAGCTGGCAAGAAGGACGGTCTGCAGAAGAAGTGCTGGGAGAGGAGGTTACAGGAAGGAAGACCTTCAGAGGAAGTGCTGGGAGAGGAGATGACAGGAAGGAAGGCCTGCAGAGGAAGTGCTGGGAGAGGATCTGACAGGAAGGAAGGCCCAAAGAGGAAGTGCTTGGAGAGGAGCTGGCAGGAAGAAGGGCCCAAAGAGGAAGTGCTGGGAGAGAAGGTTACAGGATGGAAGGCCTGCAGAGGAAGTGCTGGGAGAGGAGCTGGCAGGAAGAAAGGCCCAAAGAGAAAGTGCTGGGAGAGGAGCTTACAGGAAGGAAAGCTTGCAGAGGAAGTGCTGGGAGAGGAGCTGAATGAAAGGAAGGCCTGCAGAGGAAGTGCTGAGAGAGGAGCTGACTGGAAAAACGGCCTGCAGAGGAAGTGCTGGGAGAGGAGGTTACAGGAAGGAAGGCCTTCAGAGGAAGTGCTGGGAGAGGATCTGACAGGAAAGAAGGCTTGCAGAGTAAGTGCTGGGAGAGGATCTGACAGGAAGGAAGGCCCAAAGAGGAAGTGCTGGGAGAGGAGCTGGCAGGAAGAAAGGCCCAAAGAGGAAGTGCTGGGAGAAGAGGTTATGGGAAGGAAGGCCTGCAGAGGAAGTGCTGGGAGAGGAGCTGACCGAAAGGAAGGCCTGCAGAGGAAGTGCTGGGAGAGGAGGTTACAGGAAGGAAGTTCTGCAGAGGAAGTGCTGGGAGAAGAGGTTACAGGAAGGAAGGCCGGCAGAGGAAGTGCTGGGAGAGGAGGTTACAGGAAGGAAGGCCTGCAGAGGTAGTGCAGGGAGAGGAGGTTACAGGAAGGAAGGCATGCAGAGGAAGTCCTGGGAGAGGAGCTGACAGGAAGGAAGGCCTGCAGAGGAAGTGCTGGGAGAGGAGGTTACAGGAAGGAAGTTCTGCAGAGGAAGTGCTGGGAGAAGAGTTTACAGGAAGGAAGGCCTGCAGAAGTAGTGCTGGGAGAGGAGGTTACTGGAAGGAAGGCCTGTAGAGGAAGTGCTGGGAGAGGAGCTGACAGGAAGGAAGGCCTGCAGAGGAAGTGCTGGGAGAGGAGGTTACAGGAAGGAAGGCCTGCAGAGGAAGTGCTGGGAGAGAAGCAGTAAAACTTAAACAACCATATCAAAAAAAATCCCCAACTCAAATTAAAATTTCAGTTAAAAAAAAAAAAAAAATATTTTTATTAAAATATCAATATTAATAGCATACAGACCGTAGAAAATGCCACCTTACATGTTTTGTAATATTCAATATGTTTTACAGCTTTTTCATGGCATTTAAAATATATATGCATATTAACTACATAGTGCGTACTCCAAAAGATGCACAACTTGTAATGGTGTTTGTAATATTATTTCTATTAGTTTCTAAGCAAACTAGTTTTTATATTGAGTTCTGGCCTGAGTAGTATTGTGTAACATTTGGGCAGAAATATACAGGCTAAAAGGCCCGCGCTTGAGGTGAGTATGGCAAATATCTCCACACACACAGTGTTTTTGCCTTTGGTGCTCAGATAGGCCGGGATCATTGTGATCCAAACACTGCAGAAGAGCAGCATGCTGAAAGTGATGTACTTGGCCTCATTAAAACTGTCCGGTAAGCTCCGAGCTAAAAATGCTAAAACAAAACTAACAGCTGCCAGAAGCCCCATATACCCAATAACTGAGTAAAAGCCAATAGCTGAGCCCTCATTGCACTGAATGATGATGGTTCCAGGGGAAGTGTGAATGTCCAGTTCCTGAAAGGGAGGAGAAATGGCCAACCAAGTCATGCAGATGATTATTTGAATGGATGAGCAGAACAAGACTACAGAATTGGACAGTTTGACTCCCAGCCATTTTCTCCATGAGCTCCCTGGCTTGGTGGCTTTGAAAGCAACACAAACCATGATAGTCTTGGCCAGGAGAGAAGAGACAGCTATGGAGAAGGTGATTCCAAAAGTGATGATGCGCAGCATGCAGGTTATATCCACAGGGCGACCGAGGAACAGAAACACACTGAGGAAGCTCAGCTTGATGGAGACAAGGAGGAGGAAGCTCAGGCTCCGGTTGTTGGCTCTCACTATGGGGGAGTCCCGGTATTTAATGAACACTCCCAATATAACCTCAGTTATAAGGAAAAGTAGAACTGAGATGAATAAACAAATAACAGAAATTACATTGCCACTGTAGGAAAGAAATTCTTCCATCTTGGCAATACATTGACTTTTCTTCTCATTGGGCCATTCCATATCTGAACATTGGATACAGCTCTCACTGTCTGTAAAGGTGGAAAGAAATCATGGTGAAATGTCAGATAATATAGAGGCATGCTGGGCTTCAAAGAATTGTTAAACATTCAATTAAACTATAGGGCTCATTTATTTCTGGGTAGGTCAAGAGCTGAAATTGTTCAAAATTGCCACCTTGCACAAACACAAAACAATAAATACGGGTCTCTGGATGTGCCTCACAGATACAGGTGCTCCCTGTGCAAGTTGGGTGTACATGATACATATACTGTATGAGGACACCCATGGGCTGCCTACATATATACCCCTATATGGCAACAGTGTATAAAATATACCAGGCTCCAATTCTGAGGAATATTCTTGTCCTTAACTCTTTAAAGGTTGATTGATGTATATGTGGACCCTGGCCCTTTCACCATTTAATTTCTTTCTGGGTTGCTTACCTAGTCCCCCTCCCTATAGTTTTACATTTGAAAGTATTTCTAAAATTCAGTCATTGAAGGAAAATTACTTTAATTGACATATGCTAATTTCTTTTTTAAGGTATGCTCTGTAGCAGGAACAACATTACCTTGTACTTAATGGGAACTACTGTAAAACAATAGAAAAATTAATCGGCACACCACTTACATATTTCCATAGGGTGCTCCAATTCCTCAGCTGCTCCCAAGCCATTCCATATAATTTACAATGGGAAGAAGCACAGCGATTTATTGGCCATGCCTTTTAACACATTTATTGCAGAAAGTAAGTGGCACAAGCTTTCGGGGGTTACCCCCTTCTTCAGATGCAATCAGATTGTACCTGAAGAAGGGAATAACCCCCAAAAGCTTGTGCCACTTACTTTCTGCAATAAATGTGTTAAAAGGCATGGCCAATAAATTGCTGTGCTTCTTCCCTTTGTAAACTACTGTAAAACAATCTTGTTGGGTTTATTTAAAATTGGAATGTTTTGTAGTAGCCTTTGGGTATCGTAATTCAATTCAAAATATTTTTTGGGAAAACCCAACCAGGTTCCACACATTCCAGATAGCAAACCCAGATCCCTATAGTCTAAAATCTCTGAACATCAATAAGGAACCCTTTGTAACGTTACACCTGAATACATGAAACTGAGTTTATTGCCATTTGTTTCCCCACCCTCTGAATATAAACCTTCATTCTACCTTAGAATGTATTTAATAGGGAAGCTGTACATCAAAGCTTTGACAAAAGCCTCTCCCATAGACACCTTTTTATGGCATGCTTTTTTTTGGTGCAACTGCAAATTTTTTGCTTTAAATGTTTGCAAAAAAAATTGGCAATGGCGAAATTCAGAATTTGGTAGTGAAAAAAATTTCTCATCACCATATATCACCCGGGCTGAGACTCAATTTCCCAGGTGTGAACCCTCGCTTTATATGGAGGCCAGGTAATTATGTGTTATATCTCTTAAGAAATGGGCGCCAGTGGTTCTGACGTTAAGCAATGAACTGTTTATTTACACAGCCACTTAGGAGTAAGTACAAGTACAATATAGGTAGGTAGTAGCATCATATGCTTTCAGTGGAATTTGGGTGATCACTATCTAACCCTAGGTCTGTACACTGTTACCCCTATTCTGGGCAGTATTATACCCGGGATAATAATCCTTCTACAACTCCTTGTCGGAGCCAGAAGCGGCTCACTAGCTAGCCCTGCCTGTCTATCTCACCTACGGGCAGATTTATCAAAATGTGTGGTTAGAGTTTACCACAGAAAAACTCACCCACTTTCTATTCTATAAAGTGCATTTATTTAATAGTGAATAACTTTCACCCCTTAATAAATACACTTCTAAAAAATTCCATAGGAATTAATAGAAACTGTGATAAAGTCTAATTTATCTGCCCCCTAGTGTGACTGGGCCTACCTATTTCCAGATTCCACAATATCTATCTATACCTGCTTGTTGAGACAGAGAGTTTCCAAAATGGCCTCCAGCCTCATGGCTGCTCAGACTTTTATACCACAGTGCCACCTTATGGCCAAACTGTGGAACTGAAAAAGGTCATGCTATGACCCAGGAAATGGGACTTACTTCCCATTACATTTAGGACTCTTCATAGCTGTCCAAATAACTAGGGGACCCAGAGTTAGAAAAGGCATAGTTTACCAGTTCCCTACATAAGCTTAATAAATCATGAAAAATTCATGATTTTTTTTACATGAAAAATGTGAGTTTTAGCACAACAAAAACATGAATTGTGAAAATAAATTAAATACAAACGTTAAGTAAATGCCCCTTAGATGAATCTGTAAGGATTACATTTGAGTTTAAGACAAGCAGTTTTGCAGACACACTTGCAGTTTGATAATGAATTACCGGTCACATGGGTTGCCTGTAACTCAATGGTTGGGGCATTAGGGCCAATTATAGAGGATCACTTGATACATCATTTTGTGCATCTGTTTAGGAGACAGTCCCAATCAAAACCAGAGTGATTGCAGGTACCTAATAACTACTAAGGAATAAGGAATGTCTAGTTTTTAATACCAGTCAGTGACTATCAGTATTAACTGGCAAAAAACAATATTAAATCATTGTTTTCCATTTTTGTGGTAAAGCCTGGGTAGGTGGTGATCCCTGGTACAGAGCAGTTCAGTAGTTGAAGGTTTCTGGTCAGTACATGCATGGTAGGGAAGCTGTTTCCCATGAAAATCACCTTTACAGAGGGGTTAAATGGTAAATATTTTGGGGGGAAATGTCTACTTTTTTAAAAAAAAGTCTATTCTTCATTTTTCAAATAAATGACAAACTAATCACAAATATGGCACTGATGGGTAGTAGTTATCTAGCACCAACTAATGAATTCCGTAATCACCTATTTACTGACAAAGGTTTGGGCCACATTAAGGATTAGAAGTGAAAGAAAAGAAGGAAAGAGAAAGAAAGTAGGGAATGATATGGGATTCAATACTTATCTCTCTCACGACTTCTTGCCATTTAACTCTACCACTCTCTCTGTGTTCTATATTTTAATAATTTCATAGATTTTCAAGCTATAATACTTTTCAAAAACCATGCATTTGTACCAGTTCTGATGGAGATCTCTCCCTCAGAACATGGGACACAGTCATAACAGCAGGACTGGGCTCCGGGCTTTGGTGCCTTCCTGAATCCGGGGAGACAATTGTCTGAACATTGAGCTCTTGGGATCTAGAAAAGAGAGAATGTACATGCTCTATAAAACAATGCAATGGCCTATAATCTGTTGGAGATAAAACAGATTCAGCCCTTATGGCCACAGAGTAAAACCTTTGATATGAAACATAACAAAAGTGGGGATACAGTCCCTTTATTGGCTAACTAAGATGATAATCACAGCAAGCTACCCGAACATTTCAGTTCCTTTTTTAAGAATCCTTTCTAATTTGATTTATCAACTAAGGAGAGAAATAAAATTTGAAATGCGGCCACTCCAATTAGCCAAGAGATGCCAGGTGCAAATGTTTCACTGGAAAGGCTTTAACCCTTTCACTGCCAGCCATTTTTGGCAAAGCGGAACTTCTACTGCCAGTTTTTGAACATTTTGCACTGTTTTATTTTAGGGCCCTTTCATCGGGGGGACTTTTAGTTTACCCAGGAAAACAATATATTGTTTTTTTCAGAACAACCTAAGCTTTCACAGTATGGTAGAATTTTGGTGTAATTCCAATCCTGTAACAAGATATAGGCTTCTAAATGTCTAAAAAAAAATTTAAAAATCACATTTTCCATAATATAAACACACATACCAGAAACAAAAATTATTTTATGCACAATAATACAACTGATTTGGAAAGTCCCATGTCTCCTGAACGTGCCAATACCAAATATATATACTTTTATGAAGATTTCTCACTTGTATAGGTCACAAACTCCTAGCAGTACACTAACAAATTTCCAAAGCACTGCTTCGGAAAGCTGCATACTTCAAGCCCAAAAAATTCCACTAACAGAAGGTTTATCCCAGAAATTTATTATTCACATTTCTGGAAAGAACAGATTCTGGGGAATCCAGAATAGGCACAACTGTCTGTCTACTCCAAACTATCAAGTTGCAATGCTTTCCTAAATTTATTGTTTTTTTATCAAAATTTAAAAAAAAAAATCACTTCAAAGCTTATAGTATCTTATCTCCTACAGGTCATAAAGTAACCAAATAAAACCCCCTAAATATGAACGCCAGGGGTCCACTGAACAGTTTGATGCCCAATATGTATAAGTTTACCTAAGTATGTGGCATGTAGGGGCCCCAAAGTGAACATACCCCCATATGATCTGTCATTTCAGCTCCTGCAAAATCAACATATTTACATCATTATATGTGGAATAAAGCTAGTATAAAGTACGCTCACCCCAGAAATCCATATATTTTTGGAAAGTACACATTCTCCTGAATCTAAAATGGGTACCCATGTCTTTTTACTCCAAAGTACCAAGCCGCAAAGCTTTTCTAAATGTAGCAATTTTGATGACATTTCCAAAAATCCCCTGAAAGCATCTTATCTCCCACATAGCATTAGGTACCAAGATAAAACACCCTAAATTTGAACGCCAGGGGCCCACTGAACAGTTTGATACCCAATATGTATAGGCTTACCGAAATATGTGGCATGTAGGGGCCCCAATGGTAACATACCCCCATATGACCTGTCATTTCAGCTCCTGAAAAATCAACACATTTACATCCTTTATCTGGGATAATGGAACAAAAAAGTACACTTATCCCAGAAAGCCATATATTTTTGGAAAGTACACATTCCCCTGAATCTATAATGGGTACACATTTCTTTGTACTCCAAAGTAACAAGCCGAAAAGCTTTCCTATTTGCCGATTTTTATGACATTTCAGAAAATCGTTTAAAAATGTTGCAGTTTGATGCCCAATATGCATAGATATACCAAAGTCTGTGGTATGTACTGACCCCAAAATGAAAATAGCGCATAAGGATTTCTCCCCGGCCAACTCAGCTTTTGCATACAGAGGCCCCTGACAGCGTATTATGTGCCGTAACACCCCCTAACTATACAGAAAAAATGAGAAAACCATATAGTTTTGAAAAGTACACATTCTGACAAATCCAACATGGGTAAAGAATCCTGTCTACACCAAAGTACCAATCTGCAAAGCTTTCCTAAATTTAGTGCTTTTTATGATATTTCAGAAAATTGCCTAAACATTTTGCAATTTGCTGCATTTATCTCACACAATTTCTTGCGTACAAAGGCAAGTCACCCCAAATAGGAACACCTAAGGTCTACTGAACAGTTTGATGCCCAATATGCATAGATATACCAAAGTCTGTGGTATGTACTGACCCCAAAATGAAAATAGCGCATATGAATTTCTCGCCTGCCAACTCAGCTTTTGCACAGAGTCCCCTGATAGCATATTATGTGCCGTAACCCCCCTAACTATACAAAGACTCCCAGAAAACAATATATTTTTGGAAAGAACACATTCTGATGAAAAACAGATCAGGAACACTAATACAGGGATAAAAATGCAATAAAACCACAAAAATTGTGCAAATTAGTGAAACGACAAAATAAGTCAAACGACTACATTGGATATCTGATCCAATAGTCATGCTGTCAAAATATACAGTTTTTACGGAAAAGAAACTAAAAACATAGTGGTAAAACATTTTTTTTTAAATTGTTTGTGTATACTTGTGAGTACATGTGTAAAAGTTGTGTGACAGTGTGTAAGTGTGAGTGTGTGTAAGTAAAAAAAACCCCTTATTTTACCTGTCCTGAAGCAGGGATCGCAGTCCTGGTCCTCCTACTTCAGTCTTCATCTGGTGCTGGTGCTTGGGGGGGACAGGAAGGAGGAAGTGAATACGAAGCAGCAGACGCAATGCGATCACGTCTGCTGCTTGGGGGTTGGCCCTGCAACCGACATGACAGCCCCCCTGGCTCTTTGTCCAGGGGGCTGTCTTCGCTAAAAACTCTCTGCAGAAGATAGTTTTTATATTATTATATACAAAATAAAGTGATAAAAGCTTTTAAAGGTAAAACAAAATATTCTCACTTCATTGTTATTTGTCTTCCATTCTATAAGTGATGACGTGATGTTCAGCTGCTGATCTGGTGATTCCCATGGTAAGAATTCACCAAAGAGCTGTTTGTTTAGGTAACCCTTGGCTGATATAATGTAGTTATAGATCCGTAACCCAGAGATGTACTCCCCATGTTCATCAAACAGGAAGGTTGGTCCAGTTTGGGTGCTGTATTGATGTTTCTTTAAAAAATGGTGCAACTCCTATATAAAGAATATACTTATTTAAATCACACTTCATTTGCACACTGCTGACCTGTCAGACATATCAATAAGGTGATGCATTCATTTCTCACAAATTAAATTATGTTTTGCCTCCAGTACATATTATAATATTAGGGGAGTCAGATAAATCCCTCTTTGATCTATTGCTGATTTCGAAAGTTGGGCAATTTTTGTATTGTGAATAGTCATTGCTTTACCCATTGGAGCAGCCTCTGTTTGCTGTGCATGAACAGTCCTTTCTCTTACACTTTATTCTGCAGCATCTGTGCCGCCCCTACAGTCATTTTGATGATACAGAAGGTGTTTGTTCATGGGGCTGTGTTATAGGTTCTTAAATCACAGGGCAGTTTTCTAATATTTAGATAATTACCTGGTACTTATAGGGATACTGTATGGCATCCTTGATAAACAGCATCTCATGAAGTGCCTGAGACATTATATCAACTGCCAGATGCACTCGGGGAGAATTGGTTTCACCCCTGAAATAATAAAGGTCTGTAATACGTCTCTGCCCAGTGCAGTTACGGAGAAAGTTTCCATAAATATATTTATACAAATCATTCTTATTTTTGTCTTTTGATAAACATGAATGAAACAATAGGAAGATATCTTCAATTAACTCATCCTCTGGGAATTTTGATGGATGTAAATCCTCTAAAAATCTTCTCATTTCAGGAGTCCCGAGATCATAATGGTAACGTGGCACTAACACCAAACTGTAATTAAATATTTTAACGGCGTATCCAACAATAATATCGTTATTCCCCCAATTAGATGAAAGGATCAAAGTCTTTTCTTGCAGCACATTGTTTAAACGAGATAATATTATGGCAAGCGATGTAGAAGCTGTTCCACTTAATATAATGACACTGGTAGAGTATCCCTCAATTGTGATTCCATATTCATTAGGTTTCACAGTGAATTCTTCATTGATATTAATCTTTATTGTAAACTCAATGCAGACGCCTTCCCTGGAGAGATATTTGGCCAAACTGTGATGCTCTTCCTCCCCACTCATATCATCAGATGTAATTATTCCAACCCAGGTCCAACCAAAATGGCTCAGTAATTTACTTATAGCAAAATAATTGGCTTCATCACTTTGTACTGTGCGGAAAAAGTCCGGAAAGGCGGCTCTGTCTCTGAGCGATGGGTCTGTTGCTCCGTAACTGATCTGTAGATATGGAGAGATGATAAAGCTCAGAACAAAACTAAACCTAACAGGCAACTTTACTAAATAACACACTTATTATGGCCTTTCTGTAATTGAAAATGTTTTGCATAATGGGTTTCCGGATAAGGGTTACCATACCCGTACTGCATTCCTGGTTCTGCCATCTTTTTTATTTTAGGAAAATAAGGGGAGAAAATGACTGCTCCTCAGTTTCCATCAGGTTTTCCAATTTGAGTGAAGATACCAATGGGGCAACTCTAAAGTACATGCATTTAGAATATCTTTGAATTGTAGATGTAATATACTGTTAAATAGGAAGGAAGTGGAGTATTGGGAAATGAATAGAATCTGGGTATTTGCTGGGTTCTTTATGTGGTGGAACAAGTAAACACCAATTAATGGGGTGGGATAGGAAAGACACTGCTATCAAGGTAACATTAGTACCACTGATAAACTTAGAGGACAGTGTGAAATACTGAAGGGAGGATTTCATAGGTAATGGGAAAAGTTTTTCATTCCATGTGTTATATCAGGAAGGCACTGGGAGCTTTTTGAGATTAATGCATCATTAATGGAATTGTTAAGTATAATGGATTTAGGTTTCTAGAGAAATCGGGTTGGTTTTGTATGGCTACATGCGCCAAAGCAGGGAAAGTGTACACATCAGTGATGATGGTGCATCTGTTTTTGAGGAGACAGTGGAAAAAAATAAAACTGATCATGGTGATCTATGAGAAATGATAGGCTAGAGCCTGGGCATATGGGGAAAACCTGAGTGAAAAGGTGGATGCCATTAGTACATGGCACAAAAATAACATTAATGCTAATTATGCAATAATACAACTGTATTGGTAACTTTCTTAATTGTTATGGCTTTGGGGGTTATTGTGGATAACAGACTTTGCAACTTAAGGCAGTGCCAGTGTGTATTCACACTAATAAAGATCCTTTATTGACTTTTTTGCAACTTTATTGAGCTGGAGAGAGTGCACAGATATGTAACTAAACTTTTAAGTGGAATGGAAAGAATTAAACAATTATGAAATACTAAGCAAATACTATAAATTTGAATTTTTTTCTTGATAAAAGGCACTTAAAAAGCCCAAACCCTCAAAAATAATTTGGTACCCTCCAAGATACAGAGGGAAGTTAATAAAACTGGAGGGTATGTTGGATTAAAAGGTACATAAAGATGTTCTAATAAGAGATGTCCATTTCTAACATAGCAGAGGGATTAAAGGGGTGGTTCACCTTTAAGTTAACTTTTAGAATGTTATAGAATGGCCAATCCTAAACAACTTTTCAAATGGCTGTCACTATTTATTTTTTACAGTTTTTGAAATATGTGCCTTCTTTTACTGACTTTTCCCAACTTTCAAATGGGGTCAGTGACCCCAGCAGCCAAAACACTATTTCAATTTTGTTGTCACTTTTTATTACTTATTTTTCTATTCAGGTCCTCTCCTATAAATATATCACTCTCTCATTCAAACCACTGGCTAGTTGCTAAGGTAATTTGAACCCTAGCAACCAGATAACTGCTGAAAGTTAACTCAAATGTAAACAACTCCATTCCTGCAGTAGACATCTTCATCAGATCATCAGCTTGTAGCCTTTAATGACTGACCCTGCTCCCACTGGTATCTAGCTTGTATTTATTATAATACAAATCATGTGTGTGTGTGTACTTTTGTACATTGTAAGATTGTAGAGCACTGTGTATTCTTGTAGCACTTTATAAACAAGGTTTATATAAATAAGGTTTCCACTCATTAATCTAAATTAGTAGCACCTGTCTGAGCTCTTTAAAGACACCTGCCCCCCCCCACAGTCAGTCAGACTCCAACTACTACCATGGGCAAGACCAAAGAGCTGTCAAAAGACACCAGAGACAAAATTGTGGACCTCCACAAGGCTGGAAATGGCTACAGGACAATTGCCAAGTAGCTTGGTGAAAATAGATCAACTGTTGGAGCAATTGTTAGAGAATGGAAGAGGCTTAAGATGACTGTCAGTCTCCCTAGGACTGGGGCTCCATGCAAGATCTCACCTTGTGGGGTATCACTAATGATAAGAAAGGTGAGGAATCAGCCCAGAACTACAAGGGAGGAGCTGGTCGATGACACAAAGAGAGCTGGGACCACAGTTTCAAAGGTCACTGTCGGTAGAACACTACGCCGTCATGGTTTCAAATCATGCATTGCACGGAAGGTTCCCCTGCTCAAGTCATCACGTGTCCAGGCCCCTCTAAAGTTTGCCAATGACCATCTGGATGATCCAGAGGAGGCATGGGAGAAAGTCATGTGGTCAGATGAAACCAAAGTAGAACTTTTTGGTCTAAACTTCACTCGCCGTGTTTGGAGGAAAAATAAGGATGAGTTGCATCCCAAGAACACCATCCCTACTGTGAGGCATGGGGGGTAACATCATGCTTTGGGGGTGCTTTTCTGTGAAGGGGACAGGATGAATGCACTGTATTAAGGAGAGGATGAATGGGGCCATGTATTGTGAGCATTGAAGATGGGTCGTGGCTGGGTCTTCCAACATGACAATGACCCAAAGCACACAGCCAGGATAACCAAGGAGTGGCTCTGTAAGAGGCATATCAAGGTTCTGGAGTGGCCTAGCCAGTCTCCAGACCTAAATCCAATAGAAAATCTTTGGAGGGAGCTGAAACTCCATGTTGCTCAGTGACAGCCCCGAAACCTGACAGATCTAGAGGAGATGTGTGTGGAGGAGTGGGCCAAAATCCCTGTTGCAGTGAGTGCAAACCTGGTCAGGAACTACAGGAAATGTTTGACTTCTATACTTGCAAACAAAGGCTTCTGTACCAAATATTAACACTGATTTTCTCAGGTGTTCAAATACTTATGTATTGATTTGGAAATGAGCATCTCTAACATTGTAGGGCAATGTATTTGCTATTGCTGAGTTTAAAACAGCCTTAACTGCAATGTAATATCACCTTCTCATTGACTTCAATGTATTTTGGTGACAATTCACACATTTTTTGGCAAAGTAAAAAGGAGCCATCATCACTAATTATCAGTAAGCAAAAAAATGCTGCATTTGGTTGTAACATGTTATTTTCCTGTAAATTTAGCCCATATGCTGCCAGTATCACTAACACCTCTATCGACTTGTTCTCCACAGAGCAAAACATAAACTTGTTTGGGTCATTTTCTGTGCCATAATGGGGAAAGGAGGTAGGCTGACAACCAATGGCTATCAGACACTTATCTTTAATTTCAGTCCATCTTCTCATGTTTATCCCTGACCTGGGAATATCCATAGAGAGTCAGTATCTGGGCTATGGGTACAGTTGTCTCTGAGGTGAGATCCCCAATAAACCCAGCAATGTTTCTCTTTCCCACACAGGAGTAATTGGGAACCGGCTCCCTGGTACCAGATAATATCTGTAATACGCTCCTTACAGCCTTCCGGGGGTCCCCACAGGAATCGGATATATGGTACCCCAGGGTCAGGTTGGGTAACCGGGCCGGATTCATGTTAGTTTGCTCAACAGCATAACGAAAATCCACCAAGTAGCGGTAACCCTGTTCATTTGGACTGCAATAATAAATAACCTCATATTATTATTATCATTATTTTATAATCATTATTATAGATTTATAAAGTCTTAAGAGCAGTTAAATAATTGCATAGTTATGATGGGTTGTAAAAAGACCAAATTCCATCAAGTGTAACCCTCCAATATATATACAAATACTCTAACTAACTACCTGTAGATTTTGACATTGAGATTATATTATGCTTGTTCAAGAACTCATCCAGGCCCCTCTTATAGACATTAACAGAATCTGCCATCACAAAATCACTAGGAATGGCATTCCCCAACCTCACTGCCCTCAGTGTGAGGAACCCCCTACCCAACATCCCCCGGCAGGGCAATCCCCAACCTCACTGCCCTCAGTGTGAGGAACCCCCTACCCAACTTACCCTGCTAATCCAATGATACCCAACCTTTTTTTACTTGTGAGCAACATTTAAATATAAAAGGAGTTGGAGAGCAACACAAACATGCAAAATGTTCATGGGAGTGCAAAATATAGGCTTCAATTGGCTACTGGTAGCCCCTGGGTAGTTCCATAGCCTATAGGAGGCTCTGCTTGGCAGTACATCTGGTTTTGATGCAACTAAAGCTTGCCTTCAAGCCGGTAATACAAAAATTAGACCCTACTTTGAGCCAATGGGAGCAACATCCAATGGGTTGGTGAGCAATATGTTGTTCGTGAGCTACTGGTTGGGGATCACTGCTAATCTAAAGGGGGGCTTTCTGGTTTGAGAATCTTTTCTACTGGAATAAGGAACCCCTGCAAACTGTCTATAATATCCTCTAATGTCCCCTGATGTATTTTACTGCATTGTCCCAGATGGCACCCATCTGCTTGTGCTAAGTTTATTAGTAGACAGTCCATTATATAATATGTCTGAAGGCTGTGAGGCAACATATGTAGCACCAATAATGTAAAATGAGACAACATTGAAAATGAGAAATCATCTACTTGCAAGCTTAATCAAATGTGAGAAATGTAGTTGGTTCTGTTAACCAAAAAAGATTCCATTGCTGTTCAACAGAATTCAGAAATAGGTTTGTTTCATTCAACAAACATTTTAGGAGGGGCAATGTCACCACATAACCCATTTCTTTATGCTACGGCTTTGTGTGGGGTGAAGCAGGATGAGATACCACTGGTAATGTCTAGTTGCAGATATGTAAGATGTATGTGTTTTGGCATTATGTGTGAACAAAACCTTGGTTTTCAATGACAGGTTTTTAACACCATTTACTTTTTGTTTTTTAATGATACTGAGATTTTTCTTTTGAAGTTTTCCAAAAACTTGTTTGGGTCAAATTGCAGACATTTGCAGAGTTTTTTTAAGCTCAAAACCCAGTGTGAATTGTACATTTCTTTATAGATTGCTCATGCCGAAAGGCACAATCTTAAATTTGATATGAAAAGTCCGTGCAAGAAAAAGTCTCGGAAAATATTTTGCTTTGTCGCTCTGAAAACGCAACTTCTTTAAATTGCCGCACACATCCAGCATCAAAAACCCCAAACCTCAAAAGTTTGGAGAGAAAAGAAGGCTTCCAGGAAAGGGAAGAGACCTCTGCCATTGGCTTCTACATTAACTTGTGTGAATCGTCGGATTCAGATTTTCTGCTATTTTGACGCATAGTGAATTTTGGAAAAAAAAATCACAACATTTTGTTGGCGGCTTTTAGCTTTAAAAATCTGATTCAAGAAAAAAAATTAGATGGTTAATAACTTAAATGTTATTAAATGTAAAATGGCATTTGTGAATAAGGCCATGGTCCAAAATGATCTCTGGAGACCTTTCTAATAAGGGTAACGGTGAAATACATAAACCAAAATATAGTTGGATAAAGTTGTTATGGTTATATTTTGAAAGGTGCTTGTTTATCTGTAATTATTATAACTTCTGATGTAAATGATCTAAAAGTACATTCCTAATGTGCAATGTTCCTAAAGTACATCAAACCTTGAAGACCAGTTGTTTCTAGCACAGAAGCAAAACTTTGTCATCTACTGTATGTACATAGGGTTCCCACCTACTACCATCAAGATGTCATCAGCCAGACCAGAATCAGGGAGTATGTGGCCATTAGTGACTCGCCACAAATGGGGACAAGGGGATTGGAAGGGAAGGGAGGCAGTTGGAAGAGGAGGGAAAAGAGGTATCCCAGCTGGTCCTCAGTGCCTTTAAGAGTTGAAACTTACGAAACACAGAGTAATCTAGTGGACTTTGGAAATGGAATATTTTTCATATGGAAATGTGAAGACATCACTCCTCCAATCATGATGTCTCCTTCCTTCATATATTCATATTCCCTCACTGCTTTAATGATCTGCAGGCGACAGGCAGGATTTTGGGGGTGAACCCCAGATCTGTAGGGTCCTACACACAGGATTGCCAGATAGATCAGTACTTTTACAGAATAACATACATCAGTGGGTCTAAGCATTGTACCCCAATACAGCCCAATGTACCCCAATATTAAGCATAAGATTAGAAAGTTTCCCAACAGCAGTCAGTGTTAGGCTGCATGTGTAGAACAAAGGGAGTGGCTAATCCAACCTTCATTTTATAGAGAGCAGAGAGAGGATTTGCTCAGTAGAATGAATATAGATACAGCCACCGGGGGATCATTGGCTTTTTCTGCAACTAATAATTATTTGTTATTTTCTATCCTAATGAAAAAAAATGATTGCTGTAGAGTTCAAAATTCTAATGTCTCCTTTGTATAGCCAGAGGGCCTTTCTTTAGCAAGAAGAGAAAAATAAAATAGTACCAAGTTCAGATAAAGCAAACATTGCCATGAAGCACACATTGAGCGGCCCTCAAACAACTACTGAAAATGTCACCATTTTGTATCTGTATTTACTGGCTGATCTTATATAGTCAGTAGCCACTATTAGCAATGGGAAGTTTCTGTATATCCCTGGGTTCCCATTCGGTGCAACAGGAGAGGTGCAGGTTGCAGCAGGCAATGATCCGGAGAGCAGAACTGTTATTAGTAGGTGTGACATAATATCAGCCACTTATGAGATACTTATCCAGACTAACTGTGCCAAGTTATCTTCTATACTAGTGTAATACTTTCTTGGTGAGGCCTTCTAGAACTGGGTGACACTATAGAATAATGATGGTGCCTACCTGCTGGTGATCAAATGAACCTGGGAAACCTCTCTGGTTGGTGGGAGACACTGGGAAACCTGGTGCCTCCACCTAATGGTATTTAGTGCAATGGGTATCTAATAACTTCAGAACAATAGCTGCATGTGGGACCTAAGTGGCTAACGAGTAGATCACTGGCAACAGTCTGATGACAGGAAGGTAGGCCTGCAGTGGAAGAGCTGGGAGAGGAGCTGACAGGAAGGAAGGCCTGCAGAGGAAGAGCTTGGAGAGGAGCTGACAGGAAGGAAGACCTGCAGCTGAAGTGCTTGGAGAGGAGCTGACAGGAAAGAAGGCCTGCAGAGGAAGTGCTGGGAGAAGATCTGACAGGAAGGAAGACCTACAGAGGAAGTGCTGGGAGAAGAGCTGAAAGAAAGGAAGGCCTGCAGAGGAAGTGCTGGGAGAGAAGCTGACATGAAGGAAGGCCTGCAGAGAAAGTACTGGTAGAGGATCTGACAGGAAGGAAGGCCTGAAGAGGAAATGCTGGGAAAGGAACTGAAAAGAAGGAAGGCCTGCAGAGGAAGTGCTGGGAAAGTATCTGACAGGAAGGAAGGCCTGCAGAGGAAGTGCTGGGAGAGGAGCTGATAGTGAGGAAGGCCTGCAGAGGAAGTGCTGGGAGAAGAGCTGACATGAAGGAAGGCCTGCAGAGAAAGTACTGGTAGAGGATCTGACAGGAAGGAAGGCCTGAAGAGGAAATGCTGGGAAAGGAACTGACAAGAAGGAAGGCCTGCAGAGGAAGTGCTGGGAAAGTATCTGACAGGAAGGAAGGCCTGCAGAGGAAGTGCTGGGAGAGGAGCTGATAGGGAAGAAGGCCTGCAGAGGAAGTGCTGGGAGAGGAGCTGACATGAAGGAAGGCCTGCAGAGAAAGTACTGGTAGAGGATCTGACAGGAAGGAAGGCCTGCAGAGGGAGTGCTGAGAAAGGAGCTAACAGGAAGGAAGGCCTGCAGAGGGAGTGCTGAGAAAGGAGCTGACATGGAGGAAAGCCTGCAGAGGAAGTGATAGGAAAGGAGCTGACATGAAGAAAGGCCTGCAGAGGAAGTGCTGGGAGAGGAACTGACAGGAAGGAAGGCCTGCAGAGATAGTGCTGGGAGAGGAGCTGACAGGCAGGAAGGAAGGCCTGCAGAGGTAGTACTGGGAGAGGAGCTGGCAGGAAGGAAGGCCTGCAAAGGAAGTGCTGGGAGAGGATCTGACAGGAAGGAAGGCCTGCAGAGGGAGTGCTGAGAAAGGAGCTGACAGGAAGGAAGGCCTGCAGAGGGAGTGCTGAGAAAGGAGCTGACATGGAGGACAGCATGCAGAGGAAGTGCTGGGAGAGGAGTTGTCAGGAAGGAAGGCCTGCAGAGGGAGTGCTGGGAGAGGAGTTCACAGGAAGGAAGGCCTGCAGAGGAAGAGCTGGGAGAGGAGTTGAAAAGAAGGAAGGCTTGCAGAGGGAGTTCTGGGAAAGGAGCTGACATGGAGGAAAGCCTGCAGAGGAAGTGCTGGGAGAGGAGTTGATAGGAAGGAAGGCCTGCAGAGGGAGTGCTGAGAGAGGATCTGATAGGAAGGAAAGCCTGCAGAGGAAGTGCTGGGAGAGGAGTTGATAGGAAGGAAAGCCTGCAGATGAAGTGCTGGGAGATGAACTGACAGGAAGAAAGGCCTGCAAAGGAAGTGCTGGGAGAGTAGCTGACAGGAAGGAAGGCCTGCAGAGGAAGTGCTGAGAGAGGAACTGACAGGAAGGAAGGCCTGCAGAGGAAGTGCTGGGAGAGGAGTTGATAGGGAGGAAGGCCTGCAGAGGAAGTGCTGGGAGAAAAGCTGACATGAAGGAAGGCCTGCAGAGAAAGTACTGGTAGAGGATCTGATAGGAAGGAAGGCCTGAAGAGGAAATGCTGGGAAAGGAACTGACAAGAAGGAAGGCCTGCAGAGGAAGTGCTGGGAAAGTATCTGACAGGAAGGAAGGCCTGCAGAGGAAGTGCTGGGAGAGGAGCTGATAGGGAAGAAGGCCTGCAGAGGAAGTGCTGGGAGAGGAGCTGACATGAAGGAAGGCCTGCAGAGAAAGTACTGGTAGAGGATCTGACAGGAAGGAAGGCCTGCAGAGGGAGTGCTGAGAAAGGAGCTAACAGGAAGGAAGGCCTGCAGAGGGAGTGCTGAGAAAGGAGCTGACATGGAGGAAAGCCTGCAGAGGAAGTGATAGGAAAGGAGCTGACATGAAGAAAGGCCTGCAGAGGAAGTGCTGGGAGAGGAACTGACAGGAAGGAAGGCCTGCAGAGATAGTGCTGGGAGATGAGCTGACAGGCAAGAAGAAAGGCCTGCAGAGGTAGTACTGGGAGAGGAGCTGACAGGCAGGAAGGAAGGCCTGCAGAGATAGTGCTGGGAGAGGAGCTGACAGGCAGGAAGGAAGGCCTGCAAAGGAAGTGCTGGGAGAGGATCTGACAGGAAGGAAGGCCTGCAGAGGGAGTGCTGAGAAAGGAGCTGACAGGAAGGAAGGCCTGCAGAGGGAGTGCTGAGAAAGGAGCTGACATGGAGGAAAGCATGCAGAGGAAGTGCTGGGAGAGGAGTTGTCAGGAAGGAAGGCCTGCAGAGGAAGAGCTGGGAGAGGAGTTGAAAAGAAGAAAGGCTTGCAGAGGGAATGCTGGGAAAGGAGCTGACATGGAGGAAAGCCTGCAGAGGAAGTGCTGGGAGAGGAGTTGATAGGAAGGAAGGCCTGCAGAGGGAGTGCTGAGAGAGGATCTGATAGGAAGGAAAGCCTGCAGAGGAAGTGCTGGGAGAGGAGCTGACAGGAAGGAAGGCATGCAGATGAAGTGCTGGGAGATGAACTGACAGGAAGAAAGGCCTGCAGAGGAAGTGCTGGGAGAGTAGCTGACAGGAAGGAAGGCCTGCAGAGGAAGTGCTGAGAGAGGAACTGACAGGAAGGAAGGCCTGCAGAGGAAGTGCTGGGAGAGGATCTGGCAGGAAGGAAGGCCTTAAGAGGAAATGCTGGGAAAGGAACTGACAGGGAGGAAGGCCTGCAGAGGAAGTACTGGGAGAGGAACTGACAGGAAGGAAAGCCTACAGAGGAAGTACTGGGAGAGGAACTGAGAGGAAGGAAGGCCTGCAGAGGTAGTGCTGGGAGAGGAGCTGACAGGAAGGAAGTCCTGCATAGGTAGTGCTGGGTGAGGAACTGACAGGAAGGAAGGCCTGTATAGGTAGTGCTGGGAGAGGAGCTGACAGGAAGGAAGGCCTGCATAGGTAGTGCTGGGAGAGAAACTGACATGAAGGAAGGCCTGCAGAGGTCGTGCTGGAGAGGAGCTGACAGGAAGGAAGTCCTGCATAGGTAGTGCTGGGAGAGGAACTGACAGGAAGGAAGGCCTGTATAGGTAGTGCTGGGAGAGGAGCTGACAGGAAGGAAGGCCTGCATAGGTAGTGCTGGGAGAGGAACTGACAGGAAGGAAGGCCTGCAGAGGTAGTACTGGGAGAGGATCTGACAGGAAGGAAGGCCTGCAGAGGTAGTACTGGGAGAGGAACTGACAGGAAGGAAGGCCTGCAGAGGTATTGCTGGGAGAGGAGCTGACAGGAAGGAAGGCCTGCAGAGGTAGAGCTGGGAGAGAAGGTGTCAGGAAGGAAGGCCTGTAGAGGATGTGCTGGGAGAGGAACTGACAGGAAGGAAGGCCTGTAGAGGATGTGCTGGGAGAGGAACTGACAGGAAGGAAGGCCTGCAGAGGAAGTGCTGGGAGAGGAACTGACAGGAAGGAAGGCCTGCATAGGTAGTGCTGGGAGAGGAGCTGACAGGAAGGAAGGCCTGCATAGGTAGTGCTGAGAGAGGAACTGACAGGAAGGAAGGCCTGCATAGGTAGTGCTGGGAGAGGAGCTGACAGGAAGGAAGGCCTGCAGAGAAAGTGCTGGGAGAGGAGCTGACAGGAAGGAAGGCCTGCAGAGGAAGTACTGGGAGAAGAGCTCACAGGAAGGAAGGCCTGCAGAGGAAGTGCTGGGAGAGGAGCTGACAGGAAGGAAGGCCTGCAGAGAAAGTGCTGGGAGAGGAGCTGACAGGAAGGAAGGCCTGCAGAGGAAGTGCTGGGAGAGGAGCTGACAGGAAGGAAGGCCTGCAGAGGGAGTGCTGGGAGAGAAGCAGTAAAACTTAAAAACCACATTAAAAAAATATCCCAAACTCAACTCAAAATTTCAGTTAAAAAAAAAATCACATTTTTATTAAAATATCAATATTAATAGCATACAGACCGTACAAAATGCCACCTTACATGTTTTGTAATATTCAATATATTTTACAGCTTTTTCATGGCATTTAAAATGTATATGCATATTAACTACATAGTGCGTACTCCAAAAGATGCAAAACTTGTAATGGTGTTTGTAATATTATTTCTATTAGTTTCTAAGCAAACTAGTTTTTATATTGAGTTCTGGCCTGAGTAGTATTGTGTAACATTTGGGCAGAAATATAGAGGCTAAAAGGCCCGCGCTTGAGGTGAGTATGGCAAATATCTCCACACACACAGTGTTTTTGCCTTTGGTGCTCAGATAGGCCGGGATCATTGTGATCCAAACACTGCAGAAGAGCAGCATGCTGAAAGTGATGTACTTGGCCTCATTAAAACTGTCCGGTAAGCTCCGAGCTAAAAATGCTAAAACAAAACTAACAGCTGCCAGAAGCCCCATATACCCAATAACTGAGTAAAAGCCAATAGCTGAGCCCTCATTGCACTGAATGATGATGGTTCCAGGGGAAGTGTGAATGTCCAGTTCCTGAAAGGGAGGAGAAATGGCCAACCAAGTCATGCAGATGATTATTTGAATGGATGAGCAGAACAAGACTACAGAATTGGACAGTTTGACTCCCAGCCATTTTCTCCATGAGCTCCCTGGCTTGGTGGCTTTGAAAGCAACACAAACCATGATAGTCTTGGCCAGGAGAGAAGAGACAGCTATGGAGAAGGTGATTCCAAAAGTGATGATGCGCAGCATGCAGGTTATATCCACAGGGCGACCGAGGAACAGAAACACACTGAGGAAGCTCAGCTTGATGGAGACAAGGAGGAGGAAGCTCAGGCTCCGGTTGTTGGCTCTCACTATGGGGGTATCCTGGTATTTAATGAACACTCCCAATATAACCTCAGTTATAAGGAAAAATAGAACTGAGATGAATAAACAAATGACAGAAATTACATCATCACTGTATGAAAGAAATTCTTCCATCTTTGCAATACATTGACTTTTCTCCTCATTAGGCCATTCCACATCTGGACATCGGATACAGCTCTCACTGTCTGTAAAGGCGGAAAGAAATCATGGTGAAATGTCAGATAATATAGAGGACTTCTAAACTTCAAAAACATTATTAAACATTCAATTAAACTATAGGGCTAATTTATTTATGGGTAGGCCAATAGCTGAAATTGTGCAAAATGCTTGCCTTGCACAAACACAAAACACTGGTGCCTATCAAAGCAATAAATACGGGTCTCTGGATGTGCCTCACAGATACAGGTGCTCCCTGTGCAAGTTGGGTGTACATGATACATATACTGTATGAGGACACCCATGGGCTGCCTACATATATACCCCTATATGCCAGGTGCCAGTTCTGAGGAATATTGTTGTCCTTAACTCAATAAAGGTTGATTGATGTATATGTGGACCCTGGCCCTTTCACCATTTAATTTCTTTCTGGGTTGCTTACCTAGTCCCCCTCCCTATAGTTTTACTTTAGAAAGTGTCTCTAAAATTCCGATATTAAAGGAAAATTACTTTGATTAACATATGCTAATTTCTTTTTTAAGGTACGCTCTGTAGCAGGAACATATTACCTTGTACTTAATGGGAACTACTGTAAAACAATCTCGTTGGGTTTATTTAATATTGGAATGTTTTGTAGTAGCCTTTGGGTATCGTAATTCAAATTTCAGACAAAATATTCCAGATAACAAACCCAGATCACCATGCTCTGAATCTAAACCCTCACTTTTATTATTTTGATTTAATAGGGAAGATGTACACCAAAGCTTTGATAAATGCCTCCCCCATAGTCACCCTTTTTTTATATGCTTTTTTTCGGTGCAACTGCAAATTTTTTGCTCCAAATGTTTGCTGCAGTTTTGCAAAAAAATTTGGCAATGGCAAAATTTGGAATTTGGCTGTGAATCCTTGCCTGGTGAAAGAATTGCTCATTACTAATGTACTTTGTACAATAACAACATGCATAAATGCTATGGGGCAGATTTATGAAAATGTGAGTTTAGGGGGCACATTTACTAACCCACGAACGGGTCGAAATGAGTCCGATAGCGTTTTTTTCGTAAAGATCGGTATTTTGCGATTTTTTCGTATTTTTGCGATTTTTTCGGCGTCTTTACGAATTTTTCGTTACCAATACGATTTTTGCGTAAAAACGCGAGTATATCGTAGCCATTACGAAAGTTGCGTAAAATCTTGCGATTTTTCGTAGCGTTAAAACTTGCGCAAAAAGTTGCGCTTTTTTCGTAGCGTTAAAACTTACGCGAAACTTCGCACCTTTTAAGTTTTAACGCTACGAAAAAGGCGCAACTTTTCGCGTAAGTTTTAACGCTACGGAAAAAGCGCAAGATTTTACGTAACTTTCGTAAAGGCTACGAAAAACTCGCGTTTTTACGCAAAAATCGTATTGGTAACGAAAAATTCGTAAAGACGCCGAAAAAATCGCAAAACATACGAAAAAGTCGCAAAATGTTCGTTTTCAAGTCGGAACTTTTTCAATTCGGGTCGGATTCGTGGGTTAGTAAATCAGCCCCTAGATCTTAATACATAAAAACTCCCCTATGTTCTATTCATTCCTATGGGTTTTTGAGAAGCGTATTTTTCAATGGATGGAAGTTGGAACTCACCATTTGTTAAATATGCTTCTAAAAATCCCGTAGGAATGAATAGAACGTAGGTGAGTTTTTATGTATTAAGATCTAAACTCACATTTTCATAAATCTGCCCCTAAAGGAAAGGATATTGCCTCTAGATGAGGAAACCTCATACTGGTAGGTGGAAGAAAAATCATCCTGTGTGCATTACTCTGCCTATATTGGTGAGAGTACAAGAAAGCAGAGACAAGAATAATACAGGAGGTAAAAGCCTGATTATTTTATAAGCCTGTGTGCAGCAGATGCAGCCACTGAGGGGCAGGTTTATTAACATTCTAATTCTAAAAGTTTTTGAAACTAAACTTATTTTCACTAAAACCATGAATTTCTAGTCATTTATTAAGAGATCTGAACTGAAAACAAACAAATTAAAATGTTGAATGAAAATCAGAAAATTTTCATGGTTTTATGTTGAATCTTCATGGAAAATAGAAAAGAACCCAAAAACCTCTAAAACCACAAATGAAATAAAGATTGTTACAATATGACAGCTCCCATTGACTTCTACACGACCGCTACAGATTTTAGTTGGCAAAGTTTTGTATTAGTGTTTTTTGTGTTTTATACTCTTAATAAATCGTGAAAAATTCATAATTCTTTTTACATGAAAAATTTGAGTTTAAGCACAACAAAAACACAAATTGTGAAAAAAAATTAAATACAAACATTAAGTAAATGCCCCTTAGATTAATCCATTAGAATTACATTTGAGTTTAAGACACAAGCAGTTTTGCAGACGCACTTTTCCAGATTTTTAATAAATTACAAATCACACAGATTGCCTGTAACTCAATGGTTGGGGCATTAGGGCCAATAGGTTGGTACTGGCAGCAAATATAAGATAAAGGATCACCTGATACATAATTTTGCACATCTATTAAGGGGACAGTCCCAATCAAACCCAGAGTGACTGCAGGTACCCAATAACTACTAAGGAATAAGGAATGTCCAGTTTTTGATACCAATCAGTGACTATCAGTATTAACTGGCAAAAAACCATATTAAATCATTGTTTTCCATTTTCGTGGCAAAGTCTGGGTAGGTGCTGATCCCTGGTACAGAGCGGTTCAGTAGTTGAAGGTTTCTGGTCAGTACATGCATGGTAGGGAAGTTGTTTCCCATGAAAATCACCTTAACAGACAGGTTAAATGGTAAATATTTTGGGGGAATCATCTACATTTTAAAAAATATATATATATATTCTTCATTTTTAAAATAAATTATGTAACCCTATTTTGGCTACTGTACTTTTAACACGCAATTTCCTGCATGTGGCGCTACAGGACTCCCAGTACCTTGCCCCTCCCTTGGGGTAGCTGCTTACCAGGCAGTTGAGGATCCTCAGTATATGAACAGCCAAGACACCGGTTAAAATGGTGAACCAGATGAACTTGTTTATTGATGCAGGCAGAACACTTCAGAGGATGTCACACAGACGGCTCACACTCTCTCTTTGGGCCGCCCCCGGTACTCCCGCCTGATGATCCCACCTAGGAACTCACCCCGGTCCACGCGTAGGGTCCCTTCACTGGGAACACTCCCAGGTGCTGACTTGGCTCCCCTTACTACACACTACAGGTCCTGAACTCCAGCCATGAATGCTGGGGGGTCTTAACCTCTCTTCCCTGTTGTGGCTATCTCTGCCCGTTCTCTCTAGCCTGCCTGTCACTCCTAGAGTGACCTATTACAGAATCTCTCTGATCTCTCAAGCCTGTAGATAACCTCTTACGAGGGGGGTCCCAGGACTAAGACCGTCACATCCCTTTTTATATTGCAGTACACTGCCACCTAGTGGTTGCTGCTGAATAACAGGAAAACTCCCTTTTCACACATAAACATCTAGGACCACCTTTAGGTGTCCAAATTCATAAGGCCACCCTCTGGTGCCTGTCTAAAGGGAAACCAACTAAAGGGGCCCAATTCCTTGGGGTCCCTACATTTACAAACAAACTAATCATAAATATGGCACTGATGGGTAGTAGTTATCTAACATTGACTAAAGAATTCAGTAATCGCCTATTTACTGATAAAAGTTTGGGCCACATTAAGGTTTTGAAGGGAAAGAAACTTCTTGCCATTTCTCTCTACCACTCTCTCTGTGTTCTGGATTTTAATCATTTCATAGATTTTCAAGCTATAATACTTGATGCATTTTCAAAAACCATGCATTTGTACCAGTTGTATTGGAGATCTCTCCCTCAGAACACGGGACACAGTCATAACAGCAGGACTGGGCTCCGGGCTTTGGTGCCTTCCTGAAGCCAGGGAGACAGTTGTCTGAACATTGAGCTCTTGGGATCTAAAAAAGAGAGACTGTTCAAAGATTGGGAACTTCTGGAACATGGTGGAAAGATTCATGAACCACAGGTTGAATTTAAATATAAAGTTATCTCCTAGTTTCACTCTATTACACATAAAAAAAGAGGAGGAGTTACCAAGCATGTTACCAGTCTCCTTAACACAAAAAAATGAATCAATTATAATTTTATTTATGGCTGCCTCTAAAATAGCATTATTTTATTATTGGCTAAAAGAGGAAACCCCTCCTATAACAGAAATTATTTCTTATCTTTATCAGCTGAGCCGGCAAGGGGCCATCAAAGCAAAAACAAGCAAAGCTAAATCTGGAAACCCTTTTAAAAATACATGGTCATTTTGCTTTAATGTTATTGATACAAGAAATAAGGATCAGATTTATAAAATGTTGTATACTGTATAAAGATTTATTTCAATAATCTATGAGCATATCATTTCTAAGCAAAATTAACCTCGATTAAACTTTTCTTTCGTTAGTTTATCCACTGGGCATAGTTAATTTGTTTGTTGTATTTTGTTTCTCTGTAAGCATTCTATTTTCTTCATATCTTGTATTTTTGATGGACAAACTGTTGAATGTGATTTTTGTTCTATAACCTACATTAGAAACTGCATGTTGTCTAGTAGGAGGACATGCAAGAATATATACAGTATATATATTTATACATATATGTGGGGCCACAAAAAGTTTTGCCCTCTGGAACATAATCAATGCAGTCTGCAAACCAAATGGAATACTCCTGTATTGATTGAAAAAGGACATTCTGAGTGGAGTTTGCAGTTTGTTCCATTGCTACCTTGGTCAGGGGTATTAGCCAGTACCATTTTGTGAGGTCCAAGGTGGTGATAAAATGAGTGGGATCTAACCTTTCCCAACCCTGGGAATAAGGTAGGCATCAAATTTGGATACTTTATTGAGTTTCTGGAAGTCATTGCAGAATGGGCAAAGTACAGTTGGGCTTAGGAACCAGCATGAAGGGACTCAACTATTGACTTTCCTGCAAGCCTATAGGCCTTAAACATACACACCCTCTGAAATAATATCATGCTCTACAACATTTGTGTCCCCAGGCAAATCAGAAAAAAAATCACTCCTCCACTCGCCGGGTCTGGTTATTTAATGTTGTTGCTACCAGAACACTGTCAGCACCAACCTGAGGCCCAGGTTTCACACTAGCCAGAGTAGACATTGGGTAACTATCCTTCCACAAATTTATATGGTAGATTTGGTAAAACTTTCTCTTACGAGGTTGGTGAGCCTTATAGAGCACCTCCCCAACTTTGTCTACAAATGGTACCTGCCACCTGGCCAAAAACTCTCTATGGTGGAGATAAGTCCTGCCACTATGTCCCCCACAAGGAAGTGCCTCATCTTAGATGACCAGTTGTATAACCAGCATTGAGCTTCTTGGGCACTCAGCAAATGTTCCTTAACCAGTAGCATCACCCCTGAAATAATTTCCATTATTTGGTAGACATTCTCCAAAACACTTTTGTGGGGAGTAACTTCACTCTCCCAAGCCTTCTTTATGATATCATACGTTACCCAGGACCTGTGCTTGTATAGATCCCCAAATGAGGAGACCTGTGGATGCCTGAGGCACCTCCAAAGTGGCAAATAATAGTGCAGGCAATAAACAATCCCAGTCTTAACCATGTTTTTGAACCGCTTGCTTAAGCATGGTTTTTGGTGTCTAATTAGAGTGAGCAGTGCCAAAGACTCCCCTTGACATACATCCAGCCAAGGAGCAAACTGCTGTACTGCCACAGCCAACAACTTTGCTTGGGTTTTAGTAGTCTCTTGCAAGGCAGTTGCTTGTACTGTATCCTGGCTTTTGCAAAGCAAGTAGCTGGGCACATGTAGATTGCTGTTGAGCTGCCATGGTGGATATTGTTCCCTATATAGCTCAGCCTGCAGCCTTGTGCCTTTATATGGGCACAGAACCCCTCAGTGACTGCTAATATCCTTATCATTTACAGTAGGGGGTACATTATCCCTTATAATACATGAGTGATACTCAGAGTTCCCTGTATAACTCAGCCTGCAGCCTTGTGCCTTTATATGGGCACAGAGCCCCTCAGTGACTGCTAATATCCTTATCATTTACAGTAGGGGGTACATTATCCCTTATAATACATGAGTGATACTCAGAGTTCCCTGTATAACTCAGCCTGCAGCCTTGTGCCTTTATATGGGGGGCACAGAACCCCTCAGTGGCTGCTAATATCCTTATCATTTACAGTAGGGGGTATATTATCCATTATAATACATGAGTGATACTCAGAGTTCCCTGTATAACTCAGCCTGCAGCCTTGTGCCTTTATATGGGGGGCACAGAACCCCTCAGTGAATGCTAATATCCTTATCATTTACAGTAGGGGGTACATTATCCCTTATAATACATGAGTGATACTCAGAGTTCCCTGTATAACTCAGCCTGCAGCCTTGTGCCTTTATATGGGCACAGAACCCCTCAGTGACTGCTAATATCCTTATCATTTACAGTAGGGGGTACATTATCCCTTATAATACATGAGTGATACTCAGAGTTCCCTGTATAACTCAGCCTGCAGCCTTGTGCCTTTATATGGGGGGCACAGAACCCCTCAGTGACTGCTAATATCCTTATCATTTACAGTAGGGGGTACATTATCCCTTATAATACATGAGTGATATTCTGGTTTTTTTTATTAATTTTGAGCAAGTTGCAGGATTTCACAGACTGGATAATAACATTTCCAGTGTATGCAGCATCATTAAAGGCATTAGCATTATTGTTAGTGCAGATGCACCCTGCTAGGGGAACCCTGGAATTAATGGCAGGTTCCAGCTTCCAGTAATGAGAGGATTCTCTGGTGCCCATTTGTATAAATGCATTCAGGTATCTGGTATCTGCCTGCAAGGGGCAATTCAGTCTCACCTTTGTATCTATTCTTGCTCTTGGCAACTGTGCTTGTATTCATAAATGAGCCCTCATATCTTTTATATTATTATAGAAAAAATAAAGTGTTAAATAAAATATTCTCACTTCATTGGTATTTGTCTTCCATTCTATAAATGATATGATGTTCAGCTGCTGATCTGGTGATTCCCATGGTAAGAATTCACCAATGGGCTCTTGGTTTAGGTAACCCTCAGCTGATATAATGTAGTTATAGATCCGTAACCCAGAGATGTACTCCCCATGTTCATCAAACAGGAAGGTTGGTCCAGTTTGGGTGCTGTATTGGTGTTTCTTTAAATAACGGTGCAACTCCTATATAAAGAATATACTTATTTAAATCACAATTCATTTGAACACTGCTGACCTGTTAGATATATGAATAAGTTAATACATTAATTCTCACAAATTAAATGATATTATGCTTCCAGCACATATTATAATATTAGGGGAGTCAGATAATCCCTCTTTGATCTATTGCTAATTTCGAGAGTTGGGCAATTTTTGTATTCTGAATAGTCATTGCTTTACACATTGGAGCAGCCTCTGTTTGCTGTGCATGAACAATAGTTTCCACCCATTACACTTTATTCTGCAGCATCTGTGCCGCCCCTACAGTCATTTTGATGATACAGAAGGTGTTCATGGGGCCGTGTTATAGGTTCTTAAATCACAGGGCAGTTTTCTCAATTCTTGATAATTACCTGGTACTTATAGGGATACTGTATGAAATCCTTGATAAACAACATCTCATGAAGTGCCTGAGACATTATATCAACTGCCAGATGCACTCGGGGGGAATTGGTTCCAATGAAATAGTAAAGTTCTGTAATACGCTCCTGCCCAGTGCAGTTACAGAGAGTGTTTCCATAAATATATTTATACAATTCATTCTTATTTTTGTCTTTTGATAAACACGAATGAAACATTAGGAAGATATCTTCAATTAACTCATCCTCTGGGAATTTTGATGGATGTAAATCCTCTAAAAATCTGCTCATTTCAGGAGTCCCGAGATCGTAATGGTAACGTGGCACAAACACCAAACTGTAATTAAATATGTCCACGGCGTATCCAACAACAATGTTGTTATTCCCCCAATTAGATGAAAGGATCAAAGTTTTTTCTTGTAGCACATTGTTTAAAATTGGCAACTGTATCACAAACGTTGTAGAAGCTGTTCCACTAATTATAATGACACCGGTAGAGGATCCCTGAATTATGATTCCATATTGATTTGGTTTCATTGTATGTTCTTTATTGGTATTAATCTTTATTGTAAACTCAATGCAGACGCCTTCCCTGGAGAGATATTTGGCCAAACTGTGATGTTCTCTCTCCCCACTGATATCATCAGATGTAATTATTCCAACCCAGGTCCAGCCAAAATGGCTCAGTAATTTGCCCAAAGCAAAATAATTGGCTTCATCACTTTGTACTGTGCGGAAAAAGTATGGGAAGGTGACTCTATCACTGAGCAATGGGTCTGTTGCTCCGTAACTGATCTGTAGATATGGAGAGATGATAAAGCTCTGAAAAAACTAAACATAACAGGTAACATTTGTCAATATAAACTTATTTACTTAGACAAATATTTTCCTGAATAAACTGAAAATATTCATTTTGCCTTTATTGTAATCCAATGTGGCTTGTAAATGTTTCTCTTATATCAACATAAATGAACCAATGACTACCCCTGTAGGGACAATCTTCCCTTCATCCCAAGTTCTGCTCATTATAACATAGATTTCAGGGTTACCCGGGGTAGTTACGTTCAGCCATTGAACAAACCATTGAAGTATTTGGGGAATTTTTAAAAATAAATTAGACTAATAAATTTAATCTGGCCCATTATACCTTTCACACCTTTCAACAGTTAGAAGAAAGGGAGACAATGACTGCTCCTCAGATTCCAACAGGTTTTCCAATTTGTGTAAAGAAACCAATAAGACAGTACATTTAGAATATCTTTGAATTGTAGGTGTAATATACTGTTAAATAGGAAGTGGAGTATTAGAAAATGAAGAGAATCTGGGTATTTGCTGGGTGCTAGGGTTCATTATATGGTGGAACAAGTAAACAGACACAGATTAATGGGGTGGGAGAGGAAAGACATTGCAAACATGGTACCAATGATAAAGTTAAAGGACAGTGTGAACTGCTGAAGGGAGGATTTCATAGGTAATGGGAGAAGTTTTTCATTCCATGTGTTATATGTAAAATATGGATTATTATAAAAAAAAATCATTAATAATCCATAATGATATCATATAATAATTTACTGGAAGATTGATGAAGGGAGAGTACTCTCAAAATCTACAAGTGAACATGAGTATTAATACAGGAAGAGTCTTTTAATCCTTTAGGCATGAATGGAATATAACAAATGAAGTACAGTTCTTAATTGGCACATAAAATAAGTTATTCTAAGGTGCCCGGCCTATTATCTTACATGACCCGATGTTGGAGGCTTCTGAGGTCTTGATGTTCCTTTTGGGAGTGTCTTCTCTCCCACCCTCTCTCCTCACTAATACAAGTAAGGCTTAACTTTTTACAGGTTTAACATAAATCATATTCCACTTGAAACCCACCCATTTGCCAGTAAGAGATATTATATTGTCAGGGATTGCCTACTATGGACATGGCTATGTATCAGCACAACCTTGTATGTAAGAGGTGTTACTGCACCATAGACTCACTATCTGCCATGTAGCAAAGTCTAACAATAGCCTACAGGGATGCTGATTCTCCTTGTCTATTTCTGTTACGGAAGGCAAATTCCTAGGCAAATGTACTGAACTCGAAGACCCAATCCTGTGGTTTATATAAAAAAACATAAACAATATCTCTAACATAGAATTTCACATATGAAACCTAATACTAACTGGACATACATATAAATATTCATATATAAACGTATGAAAGGATGATTTCAACCTCTATCTTGCAAGGATACCAAAATCATCAGTCTTCCCCAAATGCCACCTGTCACTCCACATTCATTCAGGGTTATATTTAACTTGTCCTTAGCTGTTAGTAGCTAGAGGTTATATGGTTAAGCATGGTTAATGGTTATATAAAGTTAATTAGCGCTCTATAAGCTTTTTGAGATTAATGCATCATTTAAGGATTTGTGCAGTATAATGGGTTTAGGTTTATAGAGAAATGGGGTTGGTTTTATATGGCTAAATGCTCTCTAGCAGGGAAAGTGTACACATCAGTGATGATGGTGCATCTGTTTTTGAGAAGAGGATGACTTGACAGTTGAAAAAATTGTAACTAATCATGATCAATGAGAAACCTGGGCATAGCAGGGGAAAACAGAGTGGATGGCAATTAGTACAAAAATAATATTAATGCTTGTTATGCAATATTACAACTGTATTGGTAACTTTCTTAGTTGTTATGTCTTTGGGGGTTATTGTGGATAACAGACTGTGCAACTTTAGGCAGTGTCAGCCAGTGTGTATTCACACTAATAAAGATCCTTAGGTGGGAAGTTATTGAGCTGGTGAGAGTGCACAGATATGTAACTAAACTTTTAAGTAGAATGGAACAAATTAAACAATTATGAAATACTAAGCAAATACTATAAATTTGAATTTTTTTCTTGATAAAAGACCAAAACCCTCAAAAATAAATTGGTACCCTCCAAGATATGGAGGGAAGTTAATAAAACTAAAGGGTATTTTGGATTAAAGGGCACATAAAGATGTTTTAATTAAAGATGTGCCACATGTCCATTTGTAACATAACAGAGGGATTAAAGGGGTGGTTCACTTAAGTTAACTTCTAGAATGTTATAGAAAGACCAAAATGCAAATTGTCTCAGAATAGTACTCTTTTCATCGTACTAAACGTTAACTCAAAGGTGAGCAAACCCTTTAATTGAAGTGGACATCTTCATCAGATCATCAACTTGTAGCTTTTAATGCTCCTACTAGTATCTAGCTTGTATTTATTATACTACATACCCTCCCTGTGTGTGTTGTAAGATTGTACAGCACTGTGCATCCAAGTAGCCCTTTATAAATAAAGCTATACATTCATAATACATAAGTATATTGCCTATTAGCGTGTTTAAATTAATAAAGACAACTATACAGCCCCCACTGTGGGCCAGCATTCACCCTGGTACAATGGGAAACAAGTGGCATAGTGGAAAGGAGCGTCTCTAACATGGTAGGGCAATGGATTTGCTATTGCAGAGTTCAAAACAGGCTAAACTGCAATGTAATATCACCTTCTCATTGAGTTCAATGTATTTTGGTGACAATTTGCAGATTTTTTGGCAAAGTAAAAAGGTGCAGTTTCGATCATCACTAATTATCAGTAAGCAAAAAAATGCTGCATTTGGTTGTAACATGTGCCTGTAAGTTTAGCCCATGTGCTGCCAGTATCACTAACACCTCTATCCACTTGTTCTCCACAGAGCAAAACATAAACTTGTTTGGGTCATTTTCTGTGCCATAATGGGGAAAAGAGGTAGGCTGACAACCGATGGTTATCAGACACTTATCTTTAATTTCAGTCCATTTTCTCATATGTATCTCTCACCTGGGAATATCCATAGAGAGTCAGTATCTGGGCTATGGGTACAGTTGTCTCTGAGGTGAGATCCCCAATAAACCCAGCAATGTTTCTCTTTCCCACACAGGAGTAATTGGGAACCGGCTCCCTGGTACCAGATAATATCTGTAATATGCTCCTCACTGCCTTCCGGGGGTCCCCACAGGAATCATATATATGGTACCCCAGGGTCAGGTTGGGTAACCGGGCCGGATCCTTGTTAGTTTGCTCAACGGCATAGCGAAAATCCACCAAGTAGCGGTAACCCTGTTGATTTGGACTGAAATAATAACCTTATATTATTATTATCATTATTTTATAATCATCATTATAGGTTTATAAAGTCTAAAGTGCAATTAAATAATGACATAGTTATGATGGGTTGTAAAAAAACCAAATTCCATCAAGTTCAACCCTCCAATATATATACAAATATTTGGAGATTTTTTGACATTGAGATTATATTATGCTTGTTCAAGAAATCATCCAAACCCCTCTTATAAGCAATAACAAAATCTGCCATTACAACATCCCCCGGCAGGGTATTCCCCAACCCCCTCACTGCCCTCACCGTGAGGAACCCCCTACCCAACATCCCCCGGCAGGGCATTCCCCAACCCCCTCACCGTGAGGAACCCCCTACCCAACATCCCCCGGCAGGGCATTCCCCAACCCCCTCACTGCCCTCACCATGAGGAACCCCCTACCCAACACCCCCCAGCAGGGCATTCCCCAACCCCCTCACTGCCCTCACCATGAGGAACCCCCTACCCAACATCCCCCGGCAGGGCATTCCCCAACCTCCTCACTGCCCTCACTGTGAGGAACCCCCTACCCAATATCCCCCGGCAGGGCATTCCCCAACCTCACTTCCCTCACTATGAGGAACCCCCTACCCAACATCCCCCGGCAGGGCTCCCCAACCTCCTCACTGCCCTCACCATGAGGAACCCCCTAACTAACATCTCCCAGCAGGGCATTCCCCAACCCCCTCACTGCCCTCACCATGAGGAACCCCCTACCCAACATCCCCCGGCAGGGCATTCCCCAACCTCCTCACTGCCCTCACTGTGAGGAACCCCCTACCCAATATCCCCCGGCAGGGCATTCCCCAACCTCACTTCCCTCACTATGAGGAGCCCCCTACCCAACATCCCCCGGCAGGGCTCCCCAACCTCCTCACTGCCCTCACCGTGAGGAACCCCCTAACTAACATCTCCCAGCAGGGCATTCCCCAACCTCACTGCCCTCACCGTGAGGAACCCCCTACCCAACATCCCCCAGCAGGGCATTCCCCAACCTCACTGCCCTAACCGTGAGGAACCCCCTACCCATTATCCCCTGGCAGGGCATTCCCCAACCCCCTCACTGCCTTCACCATGAGGAACCCCCTACCCAACATCCCCCAGCAGGGCATTCCCCAACCTCACTGCCCTCACCATGAGGAACCCCCTACCCAACATCCCCCGGCAGGGCATTCCCCAACCCCCTCACTGCCCTCACCGTGAGGAACCCCCTACCCAACATCCCCCGGCAGGGCATTCCCAAACCCCCTCACTGCCCTCACCGTGAGTAACCCCCTACCCAACATCCCCCGGCAGGGCATTCCCCAACCCCCTCACTGACTTCAACGTGAGGAACCCCCTACCCAACATCCCCCGGCAGGGCATTCCCCAACCCCCTCACTGCCCTCACCGTGAGGAACCCCCTACCCAACATCCCCCGGCAGGGCATTCCCCAACCCCCTCACTGACCTCACCGTGAGGAACCCCCTACCCAACACCCCCCGGCAGGGCATTCCGCAACCTCACTGCCTTCACCATGAGGAACCCCCTACCCAACATCCCCCGGCGGGGCTCCCTAACCTCCTCACTGCCCTCACTGCGAGGAACCCCCTAACTAACATCCCCCAGCAGGGCATTTTCCAACCTCACTGCCCTCACCATGAGGAACCCCCTACCCAACATCCCCTGGCAGGGCATTCCCCAACCCCCTCACTGCCCTCACCATGAGGAACCACTTATGCTGCTTCAAATGAAAGTTTTGTTTCTCTAATTCAGTGATACCCAACCTTTATTACTTGTGAGCAATATTAAAATATAAAAGGAGTTGGAGAGCAATACAAACTCATAGCCTATAGGAGGCTCTGTTTGGCAGTACATCTGGTTTTGATGCAACTAAAGCTTGCCTTCAAGCTGGTAATACAATATAGGAGGCTCTGCTTGGCAGTACATCTGGTTTTGATGCAACTAAAGCTTGCCTTCAAGCTGGTAATACAAAAATAAGAACCTGTTTTGAGGCCACTGGGAGCAACATCCAATGGGTTGGGGAGCAATATGTTGCTCACAAGCTTCTGGTTGGAGACCACTGCTAATCTAAAGAGGGGCTTTCTGGTTTGAGAATCTTTTCTATTGGTATTTTACTGCATTGTCCCAGATGGCATCCATCTGCTTGTGCTAAGCTTACAAGAAGACAGTCCATTATCTAATATGCCTGAAGGCTGTCAGGCATTATATGTAGCTCAAATAATGTAAAATGAAACATCATTAACTATGAGAAATGATCTACTTGAAAGCTTAATCAAATGTGATTGGTTCTGTTCTATGAAAAGATTCCATTGTTGTTCAACAGAATTCAGAAAAAGGTTTGCTTCATTTAACAAACCTTTTAGGAGGGTCAATGTCACCATGGAACCCATTTCTTTATGGAGAATGCTATGGCTTTGTGTGGGGTGAAGCAGGATAAGATACCACTGGTAATGTCCATTGGCAGATGTGTAAGATGTATGAGACTTTTAAACCATCTACTTCTTGTTTTTTAATGATACTGAAGTTTTTCTTTTTTGAAGTTTTTCAAAAACTTGCTTGTGGCAAATTGCAGAAATAGAAGAGTTTTTTTTCAGCTCAAAACCCAGTGTGAGTTAGAGTGGTGAGTTTCCTTGAAGATTGCTGATGTCAAAAGGCACACTAATTTGTGAATAAGGCCATGGTCCAAAATGATCTCTGGAGACCTTTCTAATAAGGATAATGGTGAAATAAATAAACCAAAATATGATTGGATAAACCAACTTCTGATGTAAATGAACTAAAAGTACATTCCTAATGTGCAATGTTCCTAAAGTACATCAAACCTTGAAGACCAGTTGTTTCTAGCACAGAAGCAAAACTTTGTCATCTACTGTATGTACATAGGGTTCCCACCTACCACCATCAAGATATGTCATCAGCCTGGCCAGAGTCATGGAATAAGTGGCCATAGTGACTCGCCACAAATGGGGATAAGGGGACAGGAAGGTGAAGAGGGAGCCCTTGTGATTCACGTTTGTCTGGGCAGTTAGTTTAGAGGCAGCAGTGAGAGAAGATGGTGGCAACAGGCTGCAGCTGGCCAACTGTAATTGTACAAACCTACAAGGGGCAATTGTCCCATTAAAATTCACTGAAATGTTGACTCTCAATGTAACAGTGTAACCTTAAACTTTTGACTTTTATAGTCTGAGACATGGACATGGCAGTTTGGGGCACTGTGGTTATCACCAACTAGGATCGCTAGGTTAAGGCTATTGTTCTGGTGGCATAAGACTGATGGCATAAGGAAGTGCCAGTTTATATTCTATAGTGGTGGACGTTTTTTCGTTATCTAATTTTCTTTTCAAAAATTCCATACTTGAGTAAATCTTATTTTAAAGAGAAAAAAAAGAATGTTCGATATCATCCTTGTCATTGCCTAATATAACTGGGGGGTCAGGCACCGAAAGTTTCTCTGCAGGGGGTTTCCAAAAGTTCCTCTACAGAGAGGCCCCAAAAACTCTCCACTTATGCCACTGTTACTGGTAACTATTACCCCTGTTTTCTTTAGTGCCTTTAAGAGTTGAAACTTACGAAACACAGAGTAATCTAGTGGATTTGCTCCATGGAAATGTAACATTTTTCATATGGAAATGTGAAGTCATCACCCCTCCGATCATGATGTCTCCTTCCTTCATGTATTCATATTCCTTCACTGCTTTAATGATTTGCAGATGGCAGGCAGGATTCAGGGGATGAACCCCAGATCTGTAGGGTCCTACACACAGGATTGCCAGATAGATCAGCACTTTCACAGAAGAACATACAGCAGTGGGTCCCAGCATTGTACCCCCATACAGCCCAATGTACCCCAATATTAAGCATAAGGTCAGAAAGTTTCCCAGCAGCAGTCAGTGGCACAGAGAGACACAGGGGATACAGGGTTGCATGTGTAGAACAGAGTAAGGGGCCCAGCTCATCCAACCCTCATTTTATAGAGAGCAGAGAGAGGATTTGCTCAGTAGAATGAATATAGGCACAGCCACCGGGGAACATTGGCTTTTTCTGCAACTAATAATTGTTTGCTATTTTCTATGCTAATGACAAAAAAATGATTACAGTAGAGATCAAATTTAAATCCTAATGTCTGCTTTGTATAGCCAAAGGGCCTTTTTATCAAGAAGAGATTCTTCAAATTCAGATACAGAAAACATTGAAATAAAGCCCAAATGGAGCGGCCCTCGAACAACGACAAACAACATGGCACCATTTTATATCTGTATTTACTGGCTGATCTTATATAGTCAGTAGCCACTATTAGCAATGGGAAGTATCTGTATATCCCTGGGTTCCCATTCGGTGCAACAGGAGAGGTGCAGGTTGCAGCAGGCAATGATCCGGAGAGCAGAACTGTTATTAGTAGGTGTGACATAATATCAGCCAAACTCCCCTCCCTATACTCCTGCTCAATTTCAGTACATGCAAGAGAAATGCCCTGGATACTTATCCAGACTAACTGTGCCAGGTATTATTCTATACTAGTGTAACACTTTTCTGGTGAGCTCTTCTAGAACTTGAAAACACTACAGAATACACATAGGGCCTGATTCACTAAAGGGCGATAAAAATTATCGCACGCTTTTTCGCGTTAAAAAACGCAAAATAATTTGCGCGCGATTCACCATAGTATTATCGCGTGCGAAAAATCGCCATTTTCGCATGCGGTATTTCTCGCACTAGTTTTACCGTTTTGCGTTAATTTCCGCGCTGAAAAGAATACGATCGCATGATTCACTATAACTTTTGCGCGCTAAATATCGCATTCGGCTATGCGAAAATTAACACCTACTACAGGCAGGCGAAAAATTATACAAAAGTACAGTAAATGATTTTTTGCAATAAAATATGGACTTACAGTGTTATTTATTCAGTCTGTGTTTCCCCCAGAGTGACGCAGCCGCCAGTTTGCAGCGAAATGTTCATTCTTAATACAGTAATTTTCTGCAAGTAATGGCGTGTATGGCTAACATGGCGTGCGTTCATTTGCGCAACTATTTCTATTTGGCTACAAGTGATGAAATGTTTAGCCAGGCATGGATTCGCAGCGAAGTTTTGGACGTGCGTTGAATTTTTTCGCGGCGGATTTTTTCATGCGTTTCGCAAAACAATCCGCCAATGGCAAAACGCATGAAAAAATTCGCTACGCAAAAATTCACCGCACATGCAAAAATTGATACAAGTGTCAAAAAATAATAGTCACAGCAACAATTTTTTTGCCCGCACAACATTTTTGCCGTTTCGTGGATCTTTCTAAAGATTTGCTAATTTTTCACTAAAGAAACCAGAACACATTTGCTCATCACTAGTGGCTACTATTTATAAGCATCTACTATTTATATGATACCATTTATATGTGGCTAATATTTATATGCTGCCATTTATATGCTACCATTTATATGTGGCTAATATTTATATACATCATTTATATGCGGCAACAATTTTTATACACTATTTCTATGCTACCATTCATATGCGGCGATTATTCGCGTAATTTAGCGCATGTACCGGCAAATACCGCATTGAAATAGTCTTTTCGCGAGTTAAATAACGCATGCAATATCGCGCGTAAAAAAGCGCGAGTATGCTTATAGTGAATCGTGCGAAAAATCGCCAAAATTAAGACGCGGTAAAAATTTTAGCGCACAATAAAAATAGCGCACGTTTTATCGCCCTTTAGTGAATCAGGCCCATAGTGTCTACCTGCTGGTGATCAGGCAAACCTGGGAAACCTTGTTCCTGCGCCTAATGGGAGCAAATGAAATGGGTATCTAATAACTTTAGAACAATAGCTGCATGTGGGACCTAAGAGACTAACGAGTAGAGAATTGACAACAGTCCGATGAAACTTCCAACAAATATCTTCTTTGTGGCTCCTGACATCCCTCAGGTACATCTCCACCAGTTACCCTTACCCATTATTTGTGGCTTAAAGTGCAAAGCAGCAATAGAAGATCCCAGACCAGCAGCTATTGGGTCACCAGAAAGGAAAAGGAATATGTCCTCTCTTTAAAGACCACACTTACACTCACCTCCCATAGTTCCAGTTCCATAGTATAAATTACTATACAGGTCATTAATTTTTAACAAAGTAGCTACCTGCAGAGGTAGTGCTGGAAGAGGAACTGACAGGAAGGAAGGCCTGCAGAGGAAGTGCTGGGAGAGGAGCTGACTGGAAGGAAGGCCTGCAGAGGTAGTGCTGGAAGAGGAACTGACAGGAAGGAAGGCCTGCAGAGGAAGTGCTGGGAGAGGAGCTGACAGGAAGGAAGGCCTGCAGAGGTAGTGCTGGAAGAGGAACTGACAGGAAGGAAGGCCTGCAGAGGAAGTGCTGGGAGAGGAGCTGACTGGAAGGAAGGCCTGCAGAGGAATTGCTTGGAAAAGAGCTAAAAGGAAGGAAGGCCTGCAGAGGTAGTGCTGGGAGAGGAGCTGACAGGAAGGAAGGCCTGCAGAGGAAGTGCTGGGAAAAAAGCTGAAAGGAAGAAATGCCTGCAGGGGAAGTGCTGGGAGAGGAGCTGACAGGAAGGAAAGCCTGCAGAGGAAGTGTTGGGAGAAGAGCTGAAAGGAAGGAAAGCCTGCAGAGGAAGTGTTGGGAGAAGAGCTGAAAGGAAGGAAGGCCTGCAGAGGAAGTGTTGGGAGAAGAGATGAAAGGAAGGAAGGCCTGCAGAGGAAGTGCTGGAAGAGGACATGACAAGAAGGAAGGCCTGCCGAGGTAGTGCTGGGAGAGGAGATGACAAGAAGGAAGGCCTGCAGAGCAATTTTTGGGAGAGGAAGTGACAGGAAGGAAGGCCTGCAGAGGAAGTATTGGGAAAGGAGCTGACAGGAAGGGACACCTTCAGAGGTAGTGCTGGGAGAGGAGATGACAGGAAGGAAGGCCTGCAAAGGAAGTGCTCGGAGAGGAATTGACAGAAAGGAAGGCCTGCAGAGGAAGTGCTGGGAAGCGAGCTGAAAAGGAGGAAGGCCTGCAGAGGTAGTGCTGGGAGAGGAGCTGAAAGGAAGGAAGACCTGCAAAGGTAGTGCTGGGAGAGGAACTGACAGAAAGGAAGGCCTTCAGAGGTAGTGCTGGGAGAGAAACTGAAAAGGAAGGAAGGCCTGCAGAGAATGTGTTGGGAGAGGAACTGACAGGAAAGAAGGCCTGAAGAGGAAGTGCTGGGAGAGGAACTGAAAGAAAGGAAGGCCCGCAGAGGAAGTGCTGGGAAGCGAGCTGCAAAAGAGGAAGCCCTGCAGAGGTAGTGCTGGGAGAGGAACTGACAGGAAGGAAGGCCTTCAGAGGTAGTGCTGGGAAAAGAATTGACAGGATGGAAGGCCTTCAGAGGATGTGCTGGGAGAGAAGCTGACAAGAAGGAAGGCCTGAAGAGGAAATGCTGGGAGAGGAACTGACAAGAAGGAAGGCCTGCAGAGGAAGTGCAGAGGAAGTGCTGGGAGAGGAGCTGAAGGAAAGGAAGCCCTACAGAGGATGTGCTGGGAGAGGAACTGACAGGAAGGAAGGCCTGAAGAGAATGTGCTTGGAAAGAAGCTGACAGGAAAGAAGGCCTGCAGAGGTAGTGCTGGGAGCAGACCTGAGAGGAAAAAATGCCTACAGAGGTAGTGCTGGGTGAGGAACTGACACAAAGGAAGGCCTGCAGAGGTTGTGCTGGGAGAAGAGCTGAGAGAAAGAAAGGCCTGCACAGGAAGTGCTGGGAGAGGAACTGACAGGAAGGAAAGTCTGCAGAGTAAGTGCTGGGAGAGAAGCTGACAGGAAGGAAGGCCTGCAGAGGTAGTGCTGTGAGAGTAACTGAAAGGAAGGAGGGCCTGCAAAGGAAGTGCTGGGAGAGGAGCTGAAAGGAAGGAAGGCCTGAAGAGGAAGTGCTGGCAGAGAAACTGAAAGGAAGGAAGGCCTGCAGAGGAAGTGCTGGGAGAGGAGCTGAAAGCAAGGAAGGCCTGCAGAGGAAGTGCTGGAAGAGGAACTGACAGGAAGGAAGGCCTGCAGAGGATGTGCTGGGAAAGGAGCTGAAAGGAAGGAAGGCCTGCAGAGGTAGTACTGGGAGAGGAGCTAACAGGAAGGAAGGCCTGCAGAGGATGTGCTAGGAAAGGAACTGACAGGAAAGAAGGCCTGCAGAGGAAGTGCTGGGGGAGGAGCTGAAAGGAAGGACGGCCTGCATAGCAAGTGCTGGGAGAGGAGCTGAAAGGAAGGAAGGCCTGCAGAGGTAGTGCTGGGAGAGAAACTGAAAGGAAGGATGGCCTACAGAGGATGTGTTGGGAAAGGAACTGACAGGAAGGAAGGCCCGCAGAGGAAGTGCTAGGAAGCGAGCTGAAAAGGAGGAAGGCCTGCAGAGGTAGTGCAGGGAGAGGAGCTGACAGGAAGGAAGGCCTGCAGAGGTAGTGCTGGGAGAGGAACTGACAGGAAGGAAGGCCTTCAGAGGTAGTGCTGGGAAAAGAATTGACAGGATGGAAGGCCTTCAGAGGTAGTGCTGGGAGAGAAGCTGACAAGAAGGAAGGCCTGAAGAGGAACTGCTGGGAGAGGAACTGACAAGAAGGAAGGCCTGCAGAGGAAGTGCAGAGGAAGTGCTGGGAGAGGACCTGACAGGAAGGAAGCCCTGCA